>NW_028324307.1:1290000-1457500 GCF_058129835.1 Hydra viridissima | reverse complement strand
TAGTGATTATTATCATCAAGCAATCACTTTTTTCTTAGAAGCTAAAACTACAGACCTCTGCCGGAAAAAAAACTAAAGACCTCTGCCGGAAAAGAAAAAAAAGAAAAAGAGTAAGTCTTCCATTTAAAATTTTTTTTTTATCTGCATTTCAAAGCCGAGAAATAAGAAGTAAAAAGTGAAAATCGATCGTAAATATTTTCAAAATAAATTATTTCTTAAAGATTTTACTTAATAATACATATAATCCACAAGCCTGTCATACAACGTAAAAGATTTACAAGAGATAGAGTCATAAAAGATATCAAATTATAAATTTGTAAGAGTATATAAAAACGTATAAGAGATAGACGTGTAAGTAAAACCTATAAGAGATAGACGTATAAGAGATAGACGTACAAGAGATCGACGTTTGAGAGATAGACGTATAAGAAGATGGACATTTGAGAGACGTAAAGTGATCGTCTAGCAGAAAAAATATTAGATCTCAAGAATTAACGCTTCACTGATCATGCATGTCATACTTCAATGAACGAATGTTAACAACCTGATTGCTTGGATCGTAAAAAATCAAAACTCATAACTTTTTTTTTCTTTCTTTTTTTTTTTGAATGATCTAAAGTGATATGTATACCTATAAAGTGTAAACAATGTATACCTACAAATTATTTTTTGTAAATCATAAACTTGAAGTTAGTAAATTTAGTAAATATTATTATAAATTTAGTAAATATTATTATAAATTTAGTAAATATTATTATAACTTTAGTAAATATTATTATAAATTTAAACTTAAAACTATTTTAAATTAACAAAAAATCTGAAAAGCACTAAAAATGTATCACCCCAATTGTGTTAACCAGATATTTTGCATTCTGTATCATAGCTTACCTTTGTTAAAATTTTTATAACCAAAAAATTGAAAGTCCTCAAAAGTCACAAATCTTTTTTTTTGATAGGAAAAATATTAAAAAAATAAAAAAAACGTTAAGCATTTTTTACTTTATTAATCCAAACCAGTTTGAAATACAGAATGCGATTGGTGAAAGAAGCGCTTTAACTAATTATAACATAGACAAGTTTGGTTTGATTTCCAAAACTCCACCTAAATCTTGAATTAATCAATAAATCATTCATTTCTTGTCATGATTTAATTTTTAATACCTATCCATTTTATGTAACTTTTAACTTTGTTGAATGGGGACCATTTGAAAATCTGTGTAATATGCATGCAGCGGCAATCAAACAAAAGTTGGAATGTAAACATATAAAACTGGATTCGCGAGTCTCTTCAACTCGATTGGTAAAATTTCTTTAGTAAACTTTTTAAATCTTTAATCACAAAAAATTCGATAAAGACAAACCTTTACTTTAACTCCCCAAAAAAGCATTAACAAAGTTTTTTTTCATAACTTAAAAAAAGTCGAATGCTAAAATCACAACCATACATCCTCATCATTTTTAAAATTTTTAATTAGTATTTTTTAACTTAGATGTTTTTACGAATTTCGATTTAGTTAGACTAACAGCTTATCTTGTAAATTTTAAAACAAAGAAAATATTGTTGTTGATATTTTAAGCATTTATTTGTTTAAATTTTTTAAACTATTTAAAGAAATGTTTGAGAAAAAAAAGTTTTTGGTTATAAATTTTTTTGTTCCTTACTTTGAAAATTCCGATCAACACCGTTTTTGTTATGAACTTTTTTGATGTTAAATTTCTTCGCTACTTTTTTTTAAAAATTCATGAAAATCACTTTTAAATCTTACTTTTTCCTCCATATTTTTAAAAAATTGAAAAGAAATCTTCATGTAAAAGTCACTTTGATATATAAAACATAGTGACTCCAATTTTGGGGGACGCCCCAGTTGGTTGAGTAGAATTTCTGGAAGACACATTTATAAGATGCGACTGAAGAGACCTTGACCGACGCGTCGCACCGCTTGTCGTCAAAGACCGTCCACTGTTAGCCAAAACCTAAAGTCTTGTTTCCAGCTGGCACCACGAAAAGGAGGTGTTAGGATTTCGCCTGCATACATACATACATACATACATACATACATACATACATACATACATACATACATACATACATACATACATACATACATACATACATACATACATACATACATACATACATACATACATACATACATACATACATACATACATACATACATACATACATACATACATACATACATACATACATACATACATACATACATACATACATACATACATACATACATACATACATACATACATACACAATTAACATGACAAAAGCCACAAAACTTGAATGAGTATATGAAATTTAAATCAAACTTGATTTAAAAAATTGTTATTATTATGAAGGCGGCGAAAACAAGTTTGAATTAAAGTAGAGAAAGAAAAAGCACAATAAATTCCATTCACTAATGCAATCTTTCGAAATTTCAAAAGCCATTCAAAAATTTTTCAGTAGTTGCCACATTTTTTGAAGTGTTTTTCAATTTGATTCAGTGAGCCATTAATTCGCTACCGGTAATCAATTATTCAGTCCCCAATTAGGGGAACTAACCGAAAAAATAGTTCGACAACTTGCAATGTGATGGAAATTCCTTACAAAGTAGGGCTGTAAGAATATTAATTAGCGCAGATTTATACTGTGAGATCAGTATCTTATTTCAAATGTGGAACATAAAATGTTGTATGTGCAGCAAACACGTAAATATTTAACATGCGTATTAAATGCTATGAAATTGTATGCTTTAACAAAGCCTTAAAAAAATGAATAAACAAGAAAAGAAAGTTATTTAAACGAGATATTTTTAACAAAAAAAAATTATCAACATGCAAAAGTAGTGAAATTTGTAAGCGATCATAACTACCTAGCTGATGGCCACAAACAGACAAGTGTAGACTTGAACATTAAACAAATATCATATCAAACTCAAACAATGAAAACAATAAGTTAAAGTGTGCGTGATATTTATTAAAATGAATAATGTTAAAGATGAACTTTACAGATATAACCTAAAGGTGTATTTGCATTAAAGTCTCAAATTGAAGAATAAGCAAGATGGCAATTTAGCATTTTTGGTTTAAGGTAAGTGGAAACTGGCCTTTCTAAGTTCTATTTCGTGTGACCTCTAACATAAAATTGCAACTAATTTAATATCCATAATTTTCAAATTATGATCTCAGAGTAGTACAATCTATACAAAAAAGATGTGTTTGTATCGCTATCGTATGTATACCCCGCGAAATATATATATGCATACTTCTATCTATATTGTTAAACAGTTTCTATTTTATTCCATTTTCTATTATAAAATTCTGCATGCCTACAGAATTTACATAATTTATACAACAATAGCCACATAATTTATACAGTAATAGCCACATTGAGCTAAGGATTTCAATATTGTTTAAATATGTAATTTGTATATATGTATATACACACACATATATGTATATGTATATGTATATGTATATGTATGTATGTATGTATGTTATAGTATGTATGTATGTATGTATGTATGTATGTATGTATGTATGTATGTATGTATGTATGTATGTATGTATGTATGTATGTATGTATGTATGTATGTATGTATGTATGTATGTATGTATGTACCTACCTACATACATACATTCATGTATGTATACATTTATTTATGTATATATGTATGTATGTACCTACCTACTACATACTTACATACATACATGTATGTACCTACCTACATACATACATTCATGTATATATACATGTATTTATGTATATATGTATGTACGTACCTACCTATATACTTACTTACATACATACATATATACATACATACATACATACATACATACATACATACATACATACATACATACATACATACATACATACATACGTGTTTAGTTTAATCAATCTACATACTTATTTAAAATGTTCACCACCCTTAACTATTCCTCTATGTTTAATAAGTGGTTTGCTGTTTAAAATAAAGTAGTGAAAGTTGTACTGATAATAGTAGCACTGAACAAATGTTTTTTAGATAAAACTGTTTACAAACTGCCATAGTTTATATTTTATAAAGCAGGAAAAATTACTTTAAGCAGCACTTAACCTCTCATTTAATCAACACCATAAATATTTTAAATCATTTGTTGTTATAATAAGTTTTAAAAAGATTTCAAACTTTTTCAACCAAAAAAACAAAAAGCTAAAACTTACACTATAAGACATTTAATTTTTTTTTTTTTTTTGTCAATTTTAAATTATGCAATATAAAAAATGTTATGTAACATTAAAAGGAGTAAAATAATGCTATAGGATATTCTATAAGGGAGTAAAACTATGTAATAATAATAATAGTAATAATAATAATGATGACGCTGATGATGATGATGATGATGATGATGATGAGATGATGATGATGATGATGATGATGATGATGATGATGATGATGATGATGATGATGATGATGATGATGATGATGATGATGATGATGATGATGATGATGATGATGATGATGATGATGATGATGATGATGATGATGATGATGATGATGATGATGATGATGATGATGATGATGATGATGATGATGATGATGATGATGATGATGATGATGATGATGATGATGATGATGATGATGATGATGATGATGATGATGATGATGATGATGATGATGATGATGATAATCATAATAATGATAATAAACATAACAATAATAAAAATAATAATAATAATAATAATAATAATAATAACAATAATAATAACAATAATAATAATAATAATAATAATAATAATAATAATAATAATAATAATAATAATAATAGTAATAATAAGCAGAGAGATAGATAAATAATAGTACTAATAATAATACCAACAATAATGATAATACTAATAATTTCACATTTTGTAGTTTTGTTGTTTTAATATTTATTATGGTATTTTTTAAAAATTTGAAGTTTATTTAAACTAAATTATTCAGGACTTAATAAAAACCAAGAATTGATATTAAAAAATACTTCTATATGCTGTCTATGATATATGAAGGCTTGAATGAGAGCTCTCACTAAAACAAAACTTATTTAAAGAAATACTCTAACTTAAACCATTTTTGTTTGAACCTTTTTTTTGTTAATTGGGTTTAAGTTTTAAAATTTAGAAACTTTAATCAATGTTTTTTTTCCTAAGCAATGCAGTTATAAGTTTTTAATTACTATATATAAATATTTTATCAACTATATGTGGCAAAAACTAAATGCATGCTGTTACATTAGTTTGAAAAAAATTTAAAAAAAAAAAATTTATTTAATACTTTTTTGATTATACTTAAAGGTTCACAGGTTTATAAATGTCTTAAAGAATTTATTGGATGAAATGACTTCTAGGCATGATTCATTGGAAAATGACAATGACATAGATAATCCTGATGAAAGAGTATCGTTATTAAATGATGAAAGTTTGAACTTAAACGAGGCTGAGTTATATGAAAATGCTGTTGCTTCATGTGGGTTTGGTTACTTTCAAATAAAGCTTCTTTTTATTTGTGGGTGGGCTATTGCATCTGATTCTGCTGAAATACAAGTTAGTGAAAGTTTATAGTATATTTATTGATGCTAACAGTAATTTAACATTTGTATTTTAATTTTATTACTTTCTCTGCAAAGTATTGCAATACATTGCGGCCTTAAGAGCGGAATTTACTTTAAATAAATGATATAATGACATGATGTCTTGGTCATTTTTCCAAAACTAAATATTTCCAGATCTTTGATCCTTGATCATCTAGATCAAAAGATTTTGATAGCTAAAACATGTTCTAAAGTGTTTTGAGAAAATCCGTATTCTTGTAGTTTTTAGGTAGTAGATCCCCTTTGCCATGAATGGACTCCCATTTGGGACCCTATTTTCCATGAATATATTTTCAGGTTTAAGAAATTTAAACCTTTTAGTAGGAGGGTGATTCCATGTGAAAACATCCAACTTTTTTTTGAAAATGCAACCCTAAGTCTCAGATTTTTCTGATTTTTAAACCACTTAAAGATTTTAGTAAATTATGAACATCCTGAAAATTTTATCATCTAATTTCAATCGGTTCCTAAGATATAGCTATTTTAAGTTTGCCTCCAACCAACAAAAATCCGCCATTTTTAAAAATGGTTTTGGTCCTAGTTTCTGTTATATGTGTGTTGGAAAGCTGAAAATTTGTACCTTTACATATTTTGGGCCCACAAATCCAATGAAACAACTTAAAATATTTAAAAACGAACATAACACCTAAAATTTAAATGTTTACCACAATTTTACTGGGGTGAGTCCAACCACAAAAATGCCAATGTAGCTCGACTTTTTTTTTTTTTTTTAGAATTTGTCCTGAGTAGTTAAGTTTTAATAAGTAAGTCTGCTTCTTGCCTCATTCATGGCTCATCCTAAAATTATTTTACGTTTTAAATTTTATAATTGTTTTAATAATAAGTGTTTATGAACCAAAAAATCTCTTTTTTCAAAATTTTTAACTATTTTTTTTGAAAATCTCACCTTCATAACAATAAACCAATATTCTTCTGCTCTTCAACCAGAAAAAAAGAAAAAAAAATTACCTGGAAATTTTTTTTGAAAAATTCTTGATTTCAAATATTGTATTGTTAGGATCTGATGTGTAGCTACTGAAATAGTTCTACTAAAAAAGAACAAAATGCTGCTTTTATAGATGAATTTTGTGGTTTGTAAACATTAACCAAAAAAAAAAAAAAGTATAAATAAACTCATCATTTCAATTGGTTGACATAAAAATACAAAATACAAAACTTCAATGAAACTGGACAACTTTTTGGGTTGCCCCAAGAAGTTTTTCTTTTGTTATATCAATATTAAATTATCCATATTTCAGAATCTAGATCAGTTGATATTGGCAGATTTTGAAAAATTTATGAAAGTATTTTTCAACAATTTGAAGCAAATACTCTTACTTTCCTTCTGTTTTCAAGCTGAAAGCAATTCAGTTTTTGTGTTAAAACATTAAATAAGTGCAATCATTGTTTGTCACTTTCAATGATTTAGTAATCTGTTTGCCTTGCGGATATTCACTTTTGTCTTCCCACTTAATTGGATCTGTAATTGGAATTTCAAGCAAGTGAAAGAATTTTTTTCTGTTTTCCTTTTGTTTTTATATGTGATTAGATGTGATGAGGCACGAATTTAATCATACAATAATCCTTAATCTGATCACTGTTGTTTCTTTGTCTCTTTCAGTTAACTTGAAAGCCTAACAGACCTTGGAGAATCTTTGGCAGTCTCTGTTTCTTTAAAAAAAATTTATATATTTCAAATGCAGTTCTCTAAAACACAGGCTAAGTTTGCTAAATTAACATTAGATTGGCTTCTTTGTTAATTTAAATCAACAATTTGCCAGTTAATGCTCTCAGGGATACTTTTCTTGCTCATTTGATCAGGTTTGACATTTGATTATTTCAAAACCGACTTAACATTTCATTAAAGTTTTTTGGTGGGCGTAATTTATCAATTACATCCACCAAAAAACATGTAATTGATAAACAAATGTTATCATTTTTTAGAAGAAATTTTTTAGAAGTTAGATATATTAAATAAATTAAAAATGACACAGTTTAAACTTATGATTAAATATAAATAGAAGAGAGGGAAGAGCTGGACACGCACAAAAAAAGGTGTCAATAAATGGAGAAACTTTTACTCTAATTGTTAAAAAAAAAAAGGTTTTTAAAATAATTTTATCATAAAAAAAAACTAGACCAATATCATTAAAAATTTATCCTCATAAAAACTTTCTGGATTTTTTTGAGATGAATGTATTCTTTTGAGATAAATATATTCTTTTTAAGACGAATATATTTGTTCAAATTGTTAAAAAAAAAAAATTCCTTATTTAGTTCTTGTTCTCGCTTAAAAAGCAATACAAAATCAACTTCTTAAAACTAAGTGGAAAAAAATTGATAAGGAAAAATGTGTTTAAATATGTTATACATAGCCAAAATTTTATGTATCTTCCATTTCCAAAATTTTAAGACGTAAATGTATCCAAATACAATTCTTGCTGATGTCAGATTTTTTGCCCTTTCTCATCACCTGTGGTTCTTCTCAGAATGACTTGTAGGTTAAACGTTTTTTGATGATAGAGTCACATCAAGAAAGCCATGGCAGTTCAAGATGTCAGATTGCTTTAATTAAAAAATACAACCAATGTCTCATAAAGAACAACAAACAAAAGCAGATTCTGTTATGTTTTATTCAGAGCAATTGACAGAATATTACAAGTTTTTCTAAAGCTGAATTAGAAATAAGTAGGATAGCAGACATTTTTAGTTTTAGTTTATTAAATTAAATGGCTCTTAATGATTTAATGCTTGTGGAGAAATTAATTTTAACAATTTTTATTTCTGAGCTAATGCTCTCTTTGAGCATGTATGAAGGCAAGATCTAATATTATTATAAGCCTTTCTGAACCTTGAAAGTACTATTAGGTTGATACAGAAAACTTGTGAATTATTTTTCCTTTGAAATCTGATACTTTGATGTTCCTTTGAATCTTTCAATGTTTCCGATTTTGAAATACAATTTTGCTGTTAGTAAAGAGGTAATGGTGACTTCATCCAGGACTATAAAATTTTATCAATAACCTGAGCTCACACAAACTGTATAACCAACTTCATTATAGAAGTAAACAAATTTTGAAAAACAGTTACTATTGGAAGGTAATTTTGATTTAGCAATCCTAGATATCATGACTGGACAAACAAGATATAGAGTGTTCACACCTGTCCAAAATTGGAAATAATTACTCAGAAGCTTTCCAAAAAAACCCTTTGGAGGGATTAATCTACATATATTCCTTATAAGAAAAATCAAAAAATTGAAATCCTTCATGACCATCCGAGCAAGAAATTTCAATTTGAAAAAAAAGCTAAGGCCACAAAAAATCCTCTTTGTCTAATTTAACAAAGCTGTTGCTAGATGTATTAAACTATGAATTTTATCTTTAGAAATGATCAATAATGAATGATAAATTCAGTAAAATGTTTTAAAAGCATCAAATTAAAGGGAATGAATAATATGATTTAATGAGATAAAGCAAGAAATTTTCTTGAAAACTAAAAAATGTGCACACTTTTCTGTAGATTGGTATATTTCTATTTATTATTTGAACACATAACAAATACAATGTTACAAAACAAAACAATTTCTTTAAATTTTCAATATTAATGAAAGAGAAAAACAAAATCACACAAAAATGTACAGATGAAAGATTTCTTTACTTGACTTATATTAACGTGCTTGCTGTTGAAATCTACAATGCAACTAAGCAGTTGTTCTGAATAGTCTGGATGACACATAGGCCTTTTGTATCTCTCCCAGTGCATTCTAAAGCTGTGATGAAGGGCCTCTGTTGCCTGTTCACTGAATTGTCCAAGAGACTTTTTGTGACAATCAATGAAATCTTTGACATGAAAGAAAATAGCATGTACTTTTGGTGTGCCACTTCCTTTTGTCAGTGAGAGGTAAGCCAGTTGAAATAGCTCAATTTTGTTGGAGTAGTTTGAATCCAGATGATTTCCAAAGCATGCTCTAACAACTGCATCAAATTTTCTCAAGGTATCTATGAATGGAATGACATGAAAAGCGCAATCATCCTCTGCCTGTCTCTGAAGAATGTCAACATTTTTAGGAGTTTATGGCATTCATTACCAGCAAACTACCCTCCATGAAAAGGAGGTTAGTTTGCTGGTTCTCTTATACTTCTTTGATGTGAAGAGCTTTGGGCCATTCTTCTGCTTTTGGCCAGGAGTCCTTAAGTGTCTTAAACAGATGATTTACTACACCAAGAAGAAGATGTAGCTCCATAAGTTGTATGATATCAAGAACAAGAGCATTGTCAGAAAATCCAATAGGGGCTCATATACCACATTTTGACATTGTTTAGCCTTTTTTGTGTCTATGTCAGCTGCTTTAAAAGAGGCATAAGATTTTTTGATGGATCCAAAAATGTGAAGGTTTCAATATTGTGATAACCTATTGCAGTCAATGTCACACCAATTGCAAGGTTGTGAGCTGGCATGTGACTGAAGTCCACAAACAAAGTTTGCCACCTTCATGTCACTTGAAAGAAGTCAAAAGGTTCAGAGAGTATAAGAGAGAGTATTGTTTTCAAATATTCATAGTTTTCTGGTTCATCCTCTGCAACAGCAATAAGAAGTTGAGACCCCACTCCACTGTCTTTGGCTGTCCAGGATGTTAATGTCTTCTTTTCTGGTAGAGTTTGAGCTTGATTTATCTTTTCATCTTCTTGAATTCCAAGGCTGAATTTGAGAAAACCACCATTAATTCTAAGATTCATAATTTGTTCTTTGTACGCTTGTCTTTTAAGCAAAATGTTGTTGAGCAGAGTTGAGCAGAGTAAGGTTTTTGCAGTGAACCATGATTTCCTTCCTTGATTAAGACTTATCATGAGCTACAATGATGTTTGTGTGAGTGAAATTTCAGATAGTTGTGTACCAATTTTGTGAAGCTTGGTTGATATTGTGGCTCAACAACTCTCAATTTTGTGATATGATTTAATATTGAGGCCAGCTTTTTGATGTTAGAATTAGTGTTTGCCTGAATGTTTTCAAGGTCACCAAAGAGTCTTTTTGCACTGGCAGCACCTGTATGAATTGAATTAAATAAAAGGTATAAATAAATTATCTTTAGGTTTATGTTATATGCAGAAGTTCAGGTTTGATTTAAAAGGGTAATATTTGCTAAGGGTTGGTTTTATTGTCAAAAATGTAGATTTAGATTCCTTTCAGATAAAAGGTTTGCAATTCCAAGTTATCTGGAGTGATTGGCAAAGGTCGCCCACCACCACTTTGTGCAATTCTAATGGTTCCATGAGGTAAGTCTTCCTTTGAAGAAATGGCTGCTGAAGCAATCTTTTTACTGACTTTGGAGTCTTTTGAAGATTATGTCTCATACTGATTGCATTGATGAGATACCCCTCTTCCAATTAAGGAGAGGCAATTTGAGCATCTACTTTGCTCCGGGAATGGCAAAGACTGTTGTGGAAAATCAAGTGGATGCCTATGAATTGCTTTCAGGTGTCCAATTTTACAGATGAGGCAGTCGCAGTGCTGCCCTCTTGTCTCTGGCCTAGGCATGGCAGTTGAGAAATCAAAAAGTGAAGGGACAGACTTTTGCCATTTTTTTTTTTTTTTCTTAGAAGCAGTCCAAGAATGACACATTCCAAGTGGGACTCGTGTGTCAGAAAAGTCAGTATCATCAGCAATCAGATTCTTTATTTGGTCTATTAGAAAATTTGTTAGCTTTCTAGAACATTTCTTTATACAGAGGAACAAACTGAATTTCGACAGTCTTCATGATTTTTTTTCTGAGTTTGGCATTTTTGTGCTGTGCATTAAGAGAATCAAAACATTAATACTAATTGCAATGCACTTTCCCTTAATTTGTATAGAGATATTAGTATTTTATTAGGGATGTGTCAGAAAAACTTTATTTTACAAAATATTTGAAAAATAAACTTGCTCATTTCTTTAGCAAAAGCATATTTTTAGAATTGAAATTTCTTGCTTGAACGGTCATGAAGGATTTCAATTTTTTGATTTTTTTTATCAGGAATATATGTAGATTAATCCCTCCAAAGGGTTTTTTTTCGGAAGCTTTGGAGTAGTTATTTCCAATTTCAGACAGGTATGTGTTCAAAGCCTTGGCTTCAGGTTTATTCTTTTTATTTTTGCTTTGCAATTATTAATTAATTAAATTAAATAATTAAAGTTAGATTAAAGACATAGATTAAAATAATTTTTAAAAATTGAATAATTTTTGCAAAGATTTTAAGGTTTTTCATATCAAAAAAGAGACATCATTTGTAAACATTTTTATTTTGGCTATTTGTAAAAAAGTGGTAAGCAAAAGTTAAAAGTAAAAAAAAAAATTGAAATGAATTTTAGAAATAAAGATTCCAATTAGTAAAGAAAGACACATACCCCATTTCAGCTGCAAAATTTTTATCATTTGTGAATGCAAACTTGTATTTGTTAAGGTGTTGATGCACAAATTTCATAATAATGTAATGAGCTACAAATAATTTTATTCATGCATACAAAAAAACAAGTTTACAAGTAAAAATAAATAACATTTTAAAAAAGTTTTGTAAATTTTAATACTCATTGTTCATTTTTCAAAAAATAAAATAGAAAACAATAATGACTGCCAACATATCACTGCTGAACTAAAAAGGCGCCACAAATATGAATGTTCAAAGGCACCACAGTTAAAGTATTCTTTTAAACACATTAAGTACTTTGATCAAAATTGAATTGTTTCAAAAACATACTAAATTTTATTAAATGTTAAGTGTAACTACATGTTAAACAACTCTGTAGCTGCATAGAAAACAAAAAGCGCTTGATAGGTTATGACTTTAAGCCAAAAAAAAACTTTAAAGCTTTAAGTAAAAGATAAAGATTTTGGTATTTTTTGTTATAAAATTTAGACGGTTTCATTTGTACTTCCATCTGCGTGTGATTTGTTGTTAACATCAAATGATAAAGGATGGCTCAATGCTATTATATTTATTGGCATGATATTAGGAGGGTATGGTTTTGGCGGAGCTGCAGATGTTAAGGTAACTATTTAAAGTTGTTTATGCTTTATAACTGGGTCATGAGACCTGTAAGCAAGTGAAAGCTGTTTTATGTGAGTTGAAATCATTTTCATTAACATAATTTTTTAATTTTATTCTAAAGAACCTGTTGGTTGCAGTTAACTTGTTAAGTTTAAGACAATCATTTTTTTTTTTTTTAAAAAAAAAAAAGAGCTTTTTTTAAATTGAATTTTACAAATTGTTTTGAAACATGCCCCCCCCCCCCAAAAAAAAAAATAAATAAATAAATAAAAAATAATAATAATGATAATAATAATAATAATGATAATAATAATAATAATAATGATAATAAGTTTCTCTATATACATAGGACATAGGACATAATCAATGTTTTGATTCTACATTTTAATCTAGGGAAGAAGATTTATTTTGCTGATGTCGATGTCTCTCAATGGGTTGTTTGGAGTGTGTTCAGCTTTTGCTCCAAAGTTTGGTTACTTTCTTATTTTTAGGTTGCTAAGCGGTATCGGGTAAGAAATCTGTATTATATTTTGAATTATCTTTTTTTATCTAATTATTTTGTAGTTAATAGTACAATAAGTTGAAGGAAAAAAAGTGTCTTATTTATATAGCGTTGGAGCTGCAATGCCTGTATTGTTTTCTTACTTTGTGGAGTTCATGTCGATGAACCGACGAGGTCCAATGATTGGTTTTATGGCCAGTTTTTGGATGTTTGGAAATATCCTAGCATCTGCTGCCGCTTGGATAATTATTCCGAGAGTTCATATTGGTTTCTATATTTTTGGTTTATGGTTTGGCAGCTGGAGAATATTTGTAGTAATATGTGCTATCCCTAGTTTATCATCTGCATTCTTCATTTTTTTCATGCCTGAAAGTCCCAAATATCTGCAAAATGTAAGTTATTTCCTTTATAAGTACAATATTCTGCATTGGTGGTATTATTTGCTACATTTTTGCAGTAGAAATTAAAGTTGTATCTAAAATACCTTTACGTTTTCTTAATAAAAATCGATTACTTTTAAGACGTTATGTTGCAAAACCATCAACTTCCAAGTTGCTTAAAAAACTGTTAAAAAACAAAAGCAACATATAATCTTCTTTGTGGCAGAAGTTTAAGTTTTTGAAAGTTTTTAATTTTTTTTTTAATTTTTTTTTTATTTTTGCTTTTCTGTTAAAAAGTAAATTAAAGCGCAAATGACAATTCTTCAAAATTTAAATTTCGAGATTTTAATAATAAACCTAATAATAAATTCAAAAAAGTTTAAAATTGAGTATAGTATAAGAATTATGTAAAACTCAATTCTTCACCTACAAAATCAATAAAAAGGTTTCAAATTGAAAAAAACAATGCCTCATAACTAATCTTTAACATAAATCTTTAGAAAATCAAATTTGAAATTTTTATGCTCTTTTTTTTAAATTGGCTAAGCTGAAGAACTGAAGAAGTAGTTAGAAGTCTATTAACCATCAGCTTTTAATAAAATATGTTTTAAATATTTTTTAATTTTTCACTGATAAAGCTAGTTCTGTTATTATTAGTATACTTGTGTTAACTGGAAATTTATTAAAATAATTTTTAGATTGGAGAATATCAAAAAGCAGAAAAGGTCTTCAAACAAATGTTTCGATCTAACTTTAAAGAAAATAATACAATTCCTCCTGAGGTTTCTAAATAAGTTTGTATTTTTGTTATGAAGCCATTCATTCTTGTTTAGTCTATGGTGGATTTAGTTGTATTTTAGTAACATGACCACTACTAACTGTGGTCATGTTACTAAAATACAACTATTTAAAACATATTAAAATTTTTTTTGTGAAGAACACATCAAATAAAAATTATGAGAAAAAAATTTTACATTTTAGATTAAAGAATTTGGTAGTAGCCAAGCACATGCTGCAACACCAACTGAGAATAATCATTCTGATACATGCAAGTGCAGTCAATGTTTGTGCAGTTGTAGCTTGACTCTTAAAAAGGTGAATATTACTCTTTAATGAAAAGTTACACAGCAGATGTATATTTTAGCAGTGATTATTAAAGTTTAGCAGTGATTTCTTACTAAACAGCTCAAAAACTATAAAAGTAACTAAAAGCAATTTGTTCCTGAAAGTTTATTGAAATTCTAAAAAAATAACATAATTCAACAGCCTCTTATGTCACCATGGACATCAATACAAAACTTACCTTTTGGTCATTTTACTTTTGGCATTTTTTTATTCTTTATGCTTTCAAATATTCTTACAATAAAAATAGAATAATTGAAAAATTGATGGCATCTACAAAAATGGTTAGAAAATGTAGTTTAGAATCTAAGATAACCTAATGTAAGGTTATCCCAGATTTCTTTAAGAACATTCTCTAATCTAGCTTATTTTGTGACTTATCATTATTATTACTTATTATTAACTGTATTATTAAGAAATACAGTTAAGTTTTTAGAAAATATAATCTTCTAGCTGATTACAATATTTTCTCAATTTTGTGTGGATACCTCGTATGAGTTTTTGGAAGATAGTTTTTGTAAAAAATTTTAATGCCACACCCCAAATTCATTGGAATTGATTGATGCATGCCGAACTTTTAGCCTTCTTACTACTTCTACAGATTTTTTCATCATTTGCCTCACATTTTTGATGTGGTTGAGGTCAAAGCTATTTGTGGCCCACAATGAAACTTTCTGTTTTGAACCCTTTATCCAACTAATTGTTACACTTAAAGATTAGTTGCTCCATCTTAAACAAACATAAAATGGCTTTAAGTCAGATTTTCTGATTTGTATCTGTTCTATATATATTTCACTGTTACCATTTTCATGATTTATGATTTACTATTTTCATGATTTATCTGTAAATCAGATGTTCCTTTATTGCTGATGGCTCCCTAGACCATAATGTCAGTAAACATTGGACAATAAGTAATAACAACATAGGTCATGTTTTCTTTGTTTTTAAACAATACAATTACTTTATTTCATAGCTTTAAAACTTTCCCATCCTCCTCCTGGTATCAGGATGGGATGTTTAATTTTACCATTTTCCCCAATACGTTTGATAGTTTAGTTCTTGTTCTTTTTATAAACAAATGTTTACTAACTATCCAAGCTTCAACTGTTTTTAAAAGATTTTAATGACCTAAGAATGATAGGGCCCCATTCAGGTTCCCCTACATATAAATCCAATTAATTTTAACTATTTGAAAAATAAAGAAAAAAAAACTTATTTTTTAAAGTTAGTATCTATGTTCATAATTGTTCATGCTTCTTGATATATACTACTCTGACATGCATGTAAATCTAAATTTGTTTACAATAATCGCTAAAATCTTCATTATTAAGGGCTCTTTTTTTTTCTTCCAGGTTGGTGGTTCTACAAAAAAATTGTTTCAGGAACCATACTTAAGAACTACACTCATTCTTTTATTTGTATGGTTTACTCTTTCATTTGGGTGAGGTTTTTTTTAAATAGTTTATTTGTATTGTAATTAATTTCAAAATTTAACAATTTTCGTGATTTTAGAAAATGTATGTACTTATAGTTATTATGGGTTATGGATGTGGTTTCCAGAAATATTTCAAAGAATCCAACAGGGTGGATCAAGCTGTGGTAGCAGTAGTTCTGTAAATGAAACAAAAAGCATATGGTCATGTTCACAACAAGTGGAATTCGGGACTTCAGTTTATATGGAATCCTTTTTAATAGCTCTATCAAACCTTCCTGGAAATATTGTTACAGTTTTAATTATAAACAAACTTGGAAGGCGGCAGCTATTAGGTGACTCTTTTATTAAAAAAAACATGTTGATAGCTGCATTTTATTTTTATCCAATATGTCTGGACAAAATCCGTTAACTAGTATTTGTCTAAAACCTACTTTTTGTAGTTGTTGCTAGTAATTTTCAACATCACTTTAAAGTTAATGCATATCACTATAAATTTAACACATATCATGTTTAAGTTGTTGAGAATAAAGCATTAATTGTGGTATGATGTATTAGATGTATTTTTTTGTAAGTATATAGCTCTGAAAATGTACATTCAAATGCAACGTTCTTAAATACAACTTTAGCAATATCAATGGTGTTTTCTGGCATCTGTGTATTTTTTTTCTGGTTTGTTACAACTCCAACGGAAATGCTGATCATGTCTTGTCTTTTTTCCGGTGTTTCTGTCGCTGGTTGGAATGCTTTAGATGCTTTAGCTCTTGAACAATATCCAACAAACCTGAGGTAACTTTTTTTTTTTTAAATAATTTTGTTTTAGGAGGGTTTAACATTCTCTTCCCAATTGATTTGTATATTTCTTATTCTTTTTTTATTCTTCTCTTAAAATTTTCTTGATCGTGCATCATCTTCCGATTTGATTCTTGGACTTGTGTATTTCTTTTCCTGTAATTCATGTACATGACAAAAGATGCAATTGATGTACATTATAAAATATGGACAAAAGTAATAGTCAGGTTCTGAGCTGCAATAAACATAAACTATAAAAGCTGCAATAAACATAAACTATAAACTTGCTAAATAAAGTAATAGTTATAAATATCATTTTCAGTACAGAAAAAAACTGTTTCTATGTTATTTTCATAAAAAAAGATTTTCAGGGAAATTGATTACTAATGTAGCATAATAAATGAACTCTCTTTTTACTTTGTTACCCAGTTGCCCTTGGTATAAGCTCAAATATAGAAATTGCAAGGATTACATTTTTAGGCAACACTCTGTTTTATAAATTGTGTATTTTATAAGCTGTTTTTTTTATTTTTTATTTTTTTAAACAAATTAAAGATCAACATCATTTGGTCTACAAAGTGGAATTGGTAGAGTTGCTGCCGTTCTTGGAAATGTAGTTTTTGGTGAAATGGTTGACCTACACTGCTCCATTCCTCTTTTGACGGTGGCTGTAATGCTCTTTATGGGTGGTTTGTCAGCAATAAAACTGCAAAAGACAGACAAAACAGCTCTAAAATAATGTATTTATTTAATGATTTTATATTATATAGTATATATTAATTAAATTATAAAATGATTTTAAACTGTTTGTAATTTCAACATCTTTTTCTTTTTTTTTTCCTTTTAAGAAAATTATTTCTTAAATTATTTATATCGATGTGACTATTTTAATGATAGTAGCATTTGAAATGACATCTTACAGTATTTTTTAATGAAAAGAATATTTTTCTATTTTATTGGCAATAAGTGTAAACTCCTTCAAATTTCATATATTAAAATGAATTTTACTAAATTAGAATGATGCTTTGACATATTTATTGTTAATAAGTAATATTTTGGTTTGCTTTTATATTTGGACAATTCATAGTAAAAAACCTGCTGTCAAAAGTCAATATTATTATTTTTACAACTTCAGCATGTTACTGTTTTATTTTACCTTGTAAAAATATATACAAAATATAAAAGTGTTAAATATGAAATATTAAGTCTTTTTTATACTCAGTTATTTATAAATATAATTTCATTTATGTATTAACTTTTGTTTGTTTGTTTCTTTATATTCATTTTTTTTTTTTAAATTTTCAGAATGTCAGGTTTTTATTATTTTGTAATTGTTGGTGGTAAAGATAATCCAGTTTATGAGATGGAGTTCAATAGTCAACCAAGATCAAGTTTAGACTCTCATGGAAAAGGAAAGGATGACCACCGTCATTTGAATCAGTTTATTGTTCATGGAGCTTTGGACTTAGTTGACGAACTGATGTGGACCAGTAATAATATGTATCTTAAGGTTGTTGATAAATTTAATGAGTGGTTTGTTTCAGCATTCATCACTGCAAGTGGAGCAAAATTTATGATGCTACATGATCTAAGAAATGACGAGGGAATAAAAAACTTTTTTCAAGATGCATATGAGACATATGCAAAACTTTTAATGAACCCTTTTTATGAGTATGACTCAAAAATCACATCAGCAGTCTTTGAAAGAAAGTTGCAAAACTTTGGGAAAAAGTATTTATCTTTGTGATATTAAATAGTTTTAAAGTTTCTAAGTTTTAAAATCTTAAGTTCAAAAAATGAACTGTAAAAAATTTTTGTATTTAAAAATTTATCTCTTTGGTAATTATTCTTTACTGCCTCTTGATAGAAACCACGTGTGATTTTGATAGGAACCATGTGTGATCATCATGAGTTGTGTGATTCCATAATGGTTGTGTTTTCTACACCTATTGATATAATCTTAAAAATATCTTAAAATCTATCTTTATATAAATTGAAGATATAATCCAAAGTTACAAGATATTTTGCTTTTTGCTATTGATCTTACTGTTTTAAATATTTTAATGTTATTCATTTATTCTCAGTACGGCTTGAGTGTAGGTTACTACAACATTTGTTTAGTTATAAATAAAATGATTGCCTATAACATTATCCTGAAATTAAAGAGTCCTAACCTGTCTCTTTGTTGCAGAACATTTAGTAGTTACTTGCATCCATCTAAACATTTCAAGCCCAAAAGTGCTCTGTTGGTAGCTAACAAGCAGTTAGCATTTATTTCTGGGAGAGGTAGCCGGTACTCAACTGTTCAATCTTCACCCAGTGAAATAAGTGACAATGACTTTCGTTTGATTTATGAAGGCCCACTGTCCAAAAAAATACGAGCTGTTAAATTATTTTCAATGTCAACTTCAATTTTGTCTTTGGCTTGTGCACCTGTGCTAATATTTAGTAGCAATCCAGAGACTTCAATGCTCCTAAAGACTGCTCTCGCTTCTACTGTACTTAGTATTGGTTTGTCAACAACATTCTTTTTGCATTGGCTTACTCGTGTTTATGTCCACAAGATGTTCTTTCATCCACATTCAGGAACATTTGCTGTTGAGACTTACAATTTTTTTGGCATAACTACTCGTAGAAGATTTTCTGTAGCCGATGTTCAAATACCCAAAGTGGAAAGTGTCTTTTCAACTTTCAGTGCTCACAATATCAAATACTTTCTTCATACTGACTTAAAGGAAACAGATCAAATATTGACTTATGTTAAAAATTTTAATACTGAAGAAATGCAGAATAAGTAAGGTTGTAGTTCTATAGTAGATCACTTTTTTAATAAGTTTAAACATATTAAGTCGTCTATCCTTTGTTTTGTGTTTTCTAGATGTTTAGTTGATGTTGATGATGTTGAGCTAAACAAAACCCTTTTTTTTTTAAAAAAAACAAAAATAACATAAAATTAAGTCACTAAAAAGGGAAATTTCTTTGAAAAAAAATTTAATTGATAAAATTCTTTATTAGAATGATAATGATATAGCAGAATTACTTTTTAGAATTATTTTTTGTTTCAGTTGTCCGTTTATTTCTACTTTGCAATAAAACTTTTTTGTGTGCAGATGCTTGATAGATCCTTATTTGTTTTTAACATAGAATTACGTAATTACTGGTTTTATGAATTTTGTGGATCTTGCTTTAATTATTTTTAAAATGTTTTCAAACTCCTGATCTTTAACTAACCTTGCAAATATAACCAGAATATTTTTAAGTCATTTGTTTTTTGCCAGGCTTATAATAAATAAAATGTCACTGAAGACTTTGCCAATTCTTTTCCTGAATCTTGGTGGGGAAATGATATATATCCTTGATCAACGGTTGCGTGCACAAAATGTACCAGAAGAGAAGTCAAAAAAAGGTAAAACAGTTAATATTTGTTCATTATCATTACCAAATGTACCAAATGCTTACTAGAAGGTTATTAGCTAACATTTATGAAAATCCATTTTGTTTTCATCTCATAGTTCTCTATGATATTTTGGGTTCTATGTTAAATACAAAGTTTATGGAAGAACTTTTTAAACCTCAAGATGCTTACTCAAGGAAAGCCATGCGTACAGTATTTGATCGTGTAGCACATACCTCTATTATGCGTTTAAATTCTGCTAGCATGGATAAGGTATTGATTATTTACAGTGTAACTTAGTAAAGCAGTTTATCAGCTGCTTTTACATCCTGATGTTTATGAGGATAGTTAAAAGTAAAAGGGTGCAGTTTTTGTACAAAAGCAAACATCCTCTCATATACAAACTCACTAAACTAATCAAGTTGTTTGATTTAAAAAACCTGATTAGTTTAGTAACTGTTAGTATATGAGAGGATTTAAAGTTCTGTAACTTTAAAATTCCTCAGTGTCTTGAGAAAATCTTACCACACTACAATATTTACCACATGAATACACTTTTAGAAACTTATGCAAATAAAATAATAATTATGTCACGGCTTATACACAGTATATTACTCTTGATTTAAATAAGCATAATTTTTTTTAATAAATGTTTTTAATGACATTTGTAAAATTAAAAAAGAAATATAAATATCTTCAAAATGGTAACCTTTTAGCAAACATTTCATTACAATTACAATTAATCATATGGTTTAATTTTATTGTTATCATTTTTTACAAGTAGTTAACATTAGTTGATTAACATAATTGTTATCTTGTAGATCTGCTGAAGGCATGGAGTAAGTTATTGACATACTCCTTCCCCTTCCCTTCTGCTACTCTCCTCTTTCCTCTCTTCACCTGCACACTTTTTTAAAAAAAAAATTGTACACAAATTGATGTAAAAAGTTTTATCTTTTAGCTGTATGATCTGATGACAATGGCTTTTAAGTATCAGGCAAGTTGAATATTTCAAAACATGTATAATAATTTATAAATACAAGTATTTACTTGAAGTGATTGAACAGCACTTGTTTAATGTGATTTAATAGAAACAAAGACTACATGGGAAGACCCACAGTTGTTCACTTTTTCTACTTTTTAGAAAAATGGAAATTTGTGTTCGAAACCTTAAGTAGTCTTTAATGTTAAACATTTTTAAAATAATGGTGGTGTATTTAGCTTGTATTTTGTCACAAGTAATAGGTTTTCTACTTTTGAGAATGGTGGTATATTTGGCTTGTATTTTGTCAGAAGTGATAGATAAGCACCTTTGCATGATAAAAAAGATCCAAATGCAAAAATTTATGAAATGGGGCATTTTTAGTCTTTCCCGTGTAGTCTTCAAATGATTTGATTGAGTTAATAAAAAAAACAAACATTAAAATTCATACTCTTGTTTAATCAAAAATTATTTGCATTATGTGATCCAGGTCAGTTTGAGTAAACACCCATTTGAAGTATTAATGATAACCCTCAATCATATGGATGCTATTCGCAATTTTGCAAAGGGAAGCAAAGAAACCCTTGATCTTGTTGAAAATGTTTACGAGTTGTTAAGAGAAGTATGAAAAATGTTTTAAAAAAAATAACAAAATGTGTGAAGTTCTTTATGTTGTTTATAATAATTGTTGTTTAAGAACATCAGTTAACAGCATGGATGTTTTTTTAATACTAGTAATTTTTGATACTGCTTATTGAATGTTATCATTGAATTGTTCTTAATCACTGGCGAGTGTTAAGTTTGATTCCTTTACTGGTTTCTTTGCTTCTGCAATGAAGATTCTACTTTTTTCTTATACCATATGGTGTGTTCCCACATTTTTGTTGTTTCTTATTTAGTGATTTTCAAATAATGGCTTCCATTTAGGGCTAAACATTCTGTATGGTATATTCAAAGGTATCCTTCAACAATATTATCAAGGCATAGCTACCCAAGCAAGCATGCAATCTTGAAGTTATGTAGGTGAAATGAGTGCAGTGAAATGAGGCTGCATCTATTGAATGAAAAATGTTAATGTTTTTAAAATATTTTTTGGAAAATTGGAAAGGCTTGTTTTCCTTTTTTTCAAAATTTTGTTCATTTCTGAAAAGTTTGGAGAGAAAAAAATTGGTATTAGATTATGACCCCCTGCAATAGAGTAACATTATTATAATTTCATTTTCAAATCTTTGGCAATTTAATAATTGAAATTAATACCTAGATTTACTAATACAAAAGAATATTCATCCATCCATGCTATTAAATGATACCTTTATACTTTAGTACATAAGCAATATTACATTTAACATTTTGATTGCATCTAATGATTGCATCTTTTATCTTTCAAATGTTAAAAAGTGCATTTGAATATTATTATTTTAGAATTACATTGATATGTCATTTGGACAGCTGCAAATAATGCGTCACACTTTGATGTCGTTCCTTCAAGATTTAAACATTCGGGTTTTTTGATTTTACTTTTAAATTTCTGTTCAGTATTTTTTATGTCATTTGTTCAAATAACAGTTGTAAATTGTAGTTGTAAATAGTAGTTGTAAATTGGCAGCTTTAATTTTTTATTCCTTCTAATTTTTTTTATTTTCTTAGGTTTCTATTTTTCTTAAAGAAAAATCTCAGCTCATGAATGGACGCTTTATTTTGCCATGTGGTGGTCAGCTGCCATGGGGAATTGATGTTCCTGGTACTATAAGGTGTTATTTTCATAAAAATATTTGTAAATATTTATAAGGTGATGCTCACTGCGTCAAATTTATTCATTTTTATTTATCCTTCTCAATTTACAAATTTATTTCCCACTCCTTCTTGCTTTAGAAACCTTTTTTGCAACCTTATTTTACAAATTTATTTTCCAACTTTTCTAATTTTACTTACTCTCCTTTATGTTTTGCGACTTCTCATCTTTTATTTTCATTCTTACATGTTTGCAACCTTATTGCAACCTTATTGCAACCATTTGATATTTAAAAACAACTTTTTAGGTTGTTCAACGAGAATGGAGAACAAGTAAACACAAGGAACTTTGATGCAAGATTTAAGTACAATTTGGCTAATAAAATTGGCTCGATTGAACCATTAGGAGACAGAATGACTAACCTTGGCTGTAATATGCAAGAAGTTTTTCATTATTATTTTTGCTTATGCTGATGCAATTTATAAAACCACAATCTTCTTTTTTTTTTTTTACATTATATCTCTTAACGTTTATTGTAATTACAGAGTGAAACTTTTAAACAATTTTAAAAGATTCTTACAGCTTCAAAAAAGGAAATGCTGTTAAAGTAATAAAGTTTTGAGGTAATAAAAGTATTTTTTTCTCTCCAGGTATATAGCTCAGAGGAGCGTGGAAACGATTATTGAAAAAGTGAAGACTAAAGGCACACCTGTTCTCACCGAGTCCGTAAGTGTTTGATTTGTGTGTTTATTTTTTTTTTATTATCATTTTTAATGTCTAAAGATCATTTTTTGCTTATTCCAGTTTCCGATATGTAATTTTTCTGATATCCATCCACTAATATCTGAGATTCGTTTGCTTTGTGGTAATTTACATTTAGATTTTACCTTTTTTTAGGAAAGTCTTTCAAACCCCAACCAACTTGCCAAAGCTGAGTTGAAACTTTTAGAATACCTTATTAGCGGGGAAAAAAAACAAGGTTTTTTTTATTTCTTCGTTTCTCTACTTTTTTTCTCGTTAAATTATAGAAAATAAAAAAGAAAAAAAAAGAAAGGTAAACGACGCTTGAGGATAGAAATCAAATTAGATTTCTAATTTTTGATAAAAATTTAGATCAGCCTTCCTTTCGACTAAATCTTTTTGAGACAGATGAAGACGAATCGTAAGAGATTTTCCAAAACTTTGTTTTTAATTCGATGTTTAAATATACCATTAAAAGCCAACTGTTTTAAGGAGCGATTTTATCTTAATTTTATGAAACTTTGCGTAAACCGGAATAACGAGTTGTTTAAACCGGAATGACGAGTTGTTTAACGTTTAGAGCTGCTGAGAAAGCATATTGTAGTGTTCGCCACAGAGAAATATTGGTGGACGCCACAAATGTACGTTGCCTTTTTCTGCGTTAATTTTTCTGATAAAAAACCGTTTGGCATTTTGTAATCTACTTTTTTTTTAAATTTACAGCGTAAACAAAACAACGCAATATCTCAACTTATAGAAGAGTTTTCCATACAAAGATTAGAATCGGGTGAGTGAATTAATTTTTACGGTTTTACAAATGTTATAATTGCTCGAAAACCCCACAAACATCTTATAGCTTTTTGTGTCTTTTTAACTAATCTGCATTTTTTCTAGGCTCAAAAGGAGACGATCTATTGGAACTTATGGACTCCACCTAGGTCATGTGATTACATAGTTTTTACGAAATTTAAATTATTCAGAATAATATATTTATTAATTTATTGCACGTTTAAAAAAATTATTTGTACAGCGTAAAATAAAAAGATTTTAATGAAAAACGATCACAGTGTGCATTGAACCTTAAGACTAACCTTTATTTATTACTAAAGCCTAACCTTTATTTATTACTAAAGTCTAACCTTTATTTATTACTAAAGTCTAACCTTTATTTATTACTAAGCTATCTTTTAAATATTTTTTCTTTTAATCTTCGATTTCTAAATTATCTCTTAAATCTCTTTGTAAAGACGATTTAATATACAAATGTAAAGACCATTTAACATAAAAATGTAAAAAACTAGGACCACCCGTTTTAGAACATAATTAAAATGGATAAAGGAAAAAAACTTTTCAGAGATGTCAAACAGCTTACTCTATCAAATGTTACCTCTTAAAATTTGGTTTCCGATGAAATTTTTCTCGAACTTTCATCAAGTTTTGATCTATTTTGCTAAAATTTAAAGGGTTCGAATAAACGCTTAAAGTTCGATTCAAATTTCATAAAACTAAAAACCTGAACATCACTCCAGAGTTTAAAAAAAAAAAGTTACTTAAAGTAATTTAGAAATAGAAAGTAATTCAAATTTTAAAAAAATATTTTTTTCACTATTTTATTAAATAGCTACATTGAAACAGTACGAGATCTATTCAAGGTAACAATGGTAAAAACTATAAGTGAAAGATTCCTCTCAAATAATCTTTTGTTTTCTAGATAGTGAATCCATATTTAATCTTCTGACCATTCAAGCAGTCGTTTTCTTCCATTTCCGATAAGGATGTGTTATTTTCGGTGAGGGGTATGTTAATTTCCGATGAGGATGTGTTATTTTCGGTGAGGGGTATGTTAATTTTCGGTGAGGATGTGTTATTTTCGGTGAGGGGTATGTTAATTTTCGGTGAGGATGTGTTATTTTCGGTGAGGGGTATGTTAATTTTCGGTGAGGATGTGTTATTTTCGGTGAGGGGTATGTTAATTTTCGGTAAGGATGTATTAATTAGTTGTACAAGCACAACAATGAGGAGATTTTAAGGTGGTCCTATACTAATAAAACCAAAATTTTAAAAATACACTCATATTTTATGATTTTCATATAAGAAATAGTGTTTTATATTAAAAGCACAGTAAAGGAAAAAAAAATAAAAAAATTTTTTTTTTGGTCAAAATTTTGGGTCCATGAACCCTAAAAATGGACTAAGCGCTGCGATAAACAGCCTGTAAACTAATAATGGTATGATCATGAAATTTTCACAGCTTTTTAATATCAGATGATTACACTCACCCTGCCAAAATCAAATAATTTAACAAACTATTGAAGCTTTTGTAAGAAAACAGGCTTAAGGCCTAAAAAAAAGCCCTGAAAAGGCTTAGAACCTAGACCTTATTTTTAGAACCAGTTAACTAACATGAATTCTTTTGGTAAGGTGAATGTGCATATATATAATAAACAACTCCTGAAAATTTCAACACAATCAGACAAACCAATCTCAAGATATTTATCGCAGCGTGCTTAAAACTCACATATTGAGAAAAACAATTATAAAGATTTTTAATGAAAAAAAAATTTTTCAATATATAAAAAGGTCAAAAAATTATTGAAAAACAAAACGACTTGAGAATTATTGAAAACACAGGAAAAAAAAAAAAAGTGAAAACTCTGATATTTGAAAAACAGTTAACCAAAATAGAATTATTCAATGAAAAAAAGCTTGAATATAAAAAGATAATATACAATAACTACGTTCTTGATTCCCATGATGTACAGGCATTGCATATTTTTGAAAGAACTCGATAGTCAACACATTTCCCTGAGTCACTAGCAATAACAGTAACAACACCATTAAGTGAGGAATGACCCCTTTTTTGCCAAGTTCCATCACAGGAAACAACTACATCAGCTAATACATTAATATCAAAATCATTTGGTTGGATATTGTTGTTAAGATATCGAAATTCATTTGCTGCATTTTTGATTTTCACATCAGCTACACTTTGGTATATCATATGAATTTTATCTTGAATATCATTAAATGCTTTTATGTTCATTGGAGGAGGTAAGTTCATTAGACCACAAAATTTTTCCAAACCAGAATGACCTTTTCCTATCTCTCTTATGGCAACAACAGATCTATAATTTATTTCAAATGGTGACATTCCTGGACCTTGCTTTTCAATCTCTTTGCTAGAATAAAAAGACTGTTTCCAATCGCACGAAGATGTTGTACAAGAAATGTTTAAAAACACAGCCAAGCCTTTCTTTTTTGATAAATCAGTTGAGATTTCAATTGAATTATTATGACATTGAGGACAATGTCCAATCAAAGTAACAATTGATTTTAAAATGTCTGTGTCAATAAGTATAAAGCATGAAGGCAATTTATTTGAATCATTATTTTTTGCATTACTATTTTTACTGCTATGTGATAACTTTTTTGAAGATGTTGATGCCAAGATATTTGATTGAGTTGAGTTAGTGATTTCCAATTTAGAAGTTAAATTGATGCTGACTGTTGATGCTGAGGAAAATTGATTTCCTCTAAAGTACTTTTTTTTGAAAATCCTGTTACAACCTGCTTTCCTTCTTAAATTTGAATCACATTTATTTTTTCCCATAATAAAAACAAGCACGAGGCACAAAGTATAACTCAAAGCTGATTTTTCTATAAGTAATATATGTAAACATAGTAATTGTACTTAAAAATCATGGCTTATTTAGGAAAATAAACATGAAACAGTTACTGGCACCAGTGTCAAAAACTAAAAGTAAGTGGCGCAATATTCTAAAACGCCTATTTTCTAATATAAACAACCCGTTGCTAAGGCCGTTGCTAAGAAAATTATTTAACTTCACTGTGAAACTTGCTATTTTAGAGCATTTTTAAATTCACTCCCTATAATGATCTATATATATTTAGAATGTAGAATGTTTGGGCTTCAAGAATATGCAATTTTTGAAAAATCGATTTTTTTGATTTTTTTTAGTATAGGACCACCTTAACAGTACAAAATTCTGCTGCTTTCTTCTTGACTTTAGAAGTCGAGCAAAGACAACTTATTACATAGTTAAAAATAGTTCAACTTGTTATGCTCCTGCTTCTGGTTAAAAAATATTTCTCAAATCAAAGAATAAAGAGATAGGAAAAAGCCACATTAAGATCAACTACTAAAAAATGTGAAAATTAAAGAGCTTGAAATCCAAGGAAAAGATCTTATTACAAAATGTTTAAGAGAACATAAAATTGCAACCTGCAAGAAGCTTGTAAAAAAAAAGTTATTGAGATATGAATCTCTTGGTTGTCTCTGGTGGTCTCTAAATTTGCATTTCTTATTCTCTCATTCTAGACTTTTTCCCAGACAGGTTTGGACACGTGATGCTTTTTTGTAAGACTTTTTGGCAAAAAGACTTTTTTTGCTTTAACAGTTATATCGTATTTAATCGGGAAATATCTCTCGTGAAAAATATAAACAGAGATAGAGTACAAAGAATATAAACAGAGATAGAGTATTTCCTTCTCATAAGTCAGTGCTATTTCCTTCTCACAAGTTTGCTGGCAAGTTTCTTATGTAGATGATTAACATTTTGAGGCCTAATATTGAAGACCAGCTTCACTGAAGTATTATTGCGCCAAAATTCTTTAAATTGGAAGGGCACCACTGCTTATGGAACATTTTTTTAAATAATTTCCACAAAAATTTAATCTTTCGCTACTTGCAATAAATTTTATTTTTGTTCTTCGTGTTTTTTTTTATGATTTTGTTATAATCTGTCATGAATTTCTTTCAGCCAAATTGTCACAAACTTGTAATGATTGGATCAATTTTAGTCCATTCTGAAGTAAATAGTTGTGTTCCCAGGTCAACAGTAAGTTCCCAAGTCAACAGTTATTACAGTATCGGACAAAACATGGTGGACAAACTCAAATTTAGAACAAAAATTGATCAAAAACTTAAAAGAACTAGTAAAAGAATTGAACATATTTTTTTTTATGTAGTTTATTATGTTCTTAACAAAATTTAAAACGTTTGAATCATACTAAGAATCACAAAAATAATTTATAACACATTTTTCTTAACAAACTACATTTTTCCTTGGACAAAACAAGGTGGACAAATCAAAACGAAGCTTTTTTTATAAGATTTCATTGTCTTTATTCAATTTACCGTATTCTTTTGTTTTCACTATCATAACATTACTCTAAAATAATAAAATAGATTTCGGAACGTCTGGCCAATTATTTTTTCAATTAAACTAAAAATAGATTTAACTCGTGAATATGGCGTAAATTGCAACTTAAAATGGCTTACGACAAATTAGGAAGTGTTTTACGTGAAAATATTATTAAAGATTTTAAAAGCGGAAAACCTCTGAAAAGCTGAAATTTGTAGAAAGTATAATATAGCTAAATCGACTGTAAGCAAAACTGTCAAATCATTTGATCTCGTGATTGCTATAAAACAAACCATCGGGGCGGACGTCCAAGAAAAACATCACAAATTCTAGATCGAATAATTTTTAAAGAGCTTAAAAAAGATCCATTTTTGTCATCCACAAAATTAACCGAAAAACTTGAACTACATATCTCTAATCGCACTGCGCGACGAAGAGCTAACGAAGCAAAATTGTTTTCTCGAATGCCTGTCAAGAATCCACTAGCTTCTTTTTAAAATAGAAAGCTAAGACTTGCGTTTGCCGAAGCCACCAAAATTGGACTGTGAACCAGTGGAAAAACATACTTTTTAGTGATGAATCAAAATATAACCTTTTTGGAAGCGACGGCAAGAAGCGAGTCTGGAGACCAAAGAACACCAGTTTCAATACTAAATATACCAAGAAGAGTGTTAAGCATGGAACGTCTGCTATGGTTTGGGGATGTTTCTCAGCACTAGGAAATGGTCCTATAAACAAAGTTAATGGAATTATGGGCCGCTTTGTTTACAAAGATATAATGGAAGATGTTATGTTACCACATGCTGAATGGGAGATGCCCCTAAAATGGATTTTTCAACAGGGCAATGATCCCAAACATAAGTCAAAAATTGTAAAACAATGGTTTAAGGACAAGAATATCACCATAATGGAGTGGCCTGCACAAAGCCCTGACTTGAATCCCATAGAAAATTTGTGGGAAATAATTGACAATAAGATTGAGCGTGCAAATGTGAAGACCAGTGAGGAATTATTTGAACAAATCGAGAAGGCCTGGCGAGAGATTGATATGAGAATTGTTGACTCATTAATTGCGTCTATGCCTCGAAGAATGAAAGCAGTAATTAAAAGTAAAGGAGGTCCTACCAAATATTAAGTTAACTTTTGAAGTTTTTTGAAAAGTAATAAGATAATTTTTGAATTTTTTTGAATTTTCAGTCGATTTTTTGAATGTCCACCTTGTTTTGTCCGAAGAAAAATGTAGTCTGTTAGGGAAGATGTGTTTTAAATATTTTTTAGTGATTTTTAGTATAATTCAAAAGTTTTAAGTTTTGTTAAGAACATAATAAACTACATAAAAATTAATATATTCAATTGTTTTATTAGTTTTTTTTAGTTTTTGATCAACTTTTGTTTTAAATCTGAGTTTGTCCACCATGTTTTGTCCAATACTGTAAATAACCACAAAAAAATAAAAAAATCTGTCGAAAATGAAATGTTTCAAACCAAACAATAATGAAAATCAATACGCGCATTCTCAAAAAATTCGTTCCTATAAGTAGTGGTGTTATCCCATTTGGGATAACACCACTACTTATAGGAATATATAAACACTATAAGTAGTGGTGTTATCCCATTTGGGATAACACCACTACTTATAGTGTTTCCATTAGTCAATCATTCGCAAATTTTGAAGGAATTCGTTTTTCATTTATTAAACCATCTGATGAGTTTTTCTAAATAAAAAAAAAAAATTTTCACTTCGATAATAAGGTCCAGCCACGAGAATAAGCTTCACCCTTATATACAGTCTTGAATAAAAACTCAAGCAACTTTTTACTTGAGACCATAGATACAACGTCCGTAATTTTAATTTACTTTACTTAGCTCTTTTGCTTTTTTTGTTTCTATCATTTTATCATTTGATTTTTCCTCAAACAACTTAGCCTTGTTTGCGTTTTCAAATGTGATATAATGCAAGTTTTTCCAGACTTTTAATGATTTTTTAAATTGACTTGTTCAATGATAATTAGATCCGAAATTAAATGAATTCTAAAGATATTTTATAAGATGACTAAAAAGTTATTTTACAAGTGAACAGGTATTATTTGCTGTTCATAAATAAATAAAATTAAGATGATGTATTGTCTCTGTTATTAACGAGACGTTTTGTCTCTGTTAATAACGACATGTTTCATGAAAATGCGAACTCGACAGACTAAATTTTGTTGATATTTGGTTGACGAAACAAACAAAACAAATACAAATACAAACCAAACAAACAAAACAAATACAAACCAAAACCAGATACTGGTTTTTATATAGTTTGCATCGTGATCTAGATCGCATCTAGCGTACCTCCTTTATAGTTATCGCGAATTTGTCGCGATAACTTTTAACGAGGCTAACAAGAAGCAATGAAATTCTGACCAATAGAAAGTTTCGATTTACTTTAACAGTAACTACTTTTTTTTTCAGGAATTTGTCACCAAAATACAATCATAAATAAACGGGTAGTAGACAGTCTAAAAATTATTGTTGTAAAAGCTAGAGTAAGAGTTTGTGCCGTTTTTTTGTTTTTTTTTTTATTTGTAAAAGTCGGGGGACTATATAACAGGAAATATATTTTATAACCAAAAAACGATATTTTATAACCTAAAAATACAATTTTTCAAAATTTCGTGTTTTTCCTTTTAAATTAAAAAAAGTTGTTGCATTCGGAAGTAAACAAATTTAAGCAAATCCAAATCTTGATATCTTAAATTGCTTCAAGATATCAAAATTGGGATTTGCTAAAATGTTCCGAAACCTTTCTATTTTCACCAACATTTTATAGGATTAACTTAAGGTCATAAATTAGCAGCGCATTCTTTCACTAACTAATGGTTTTCTTTTAGGCTATTATTTGAATCTATATTTTCTGAAAATCTATACTAAGAAGTTGCAGGATTTCTGCTTGACAACCTATCAGCTTGTACCCTTCCTCCACTTATAGGATTTACGTATTCTATAAAAATTAACAGTTCAGAGTCTACTTTTTTAGCTCATGTAACAGTAAATAAATTATTTTGATAATGTTTGAAAAAAACAGCAAATAAGCTGGCGTTTAGGTATATTTGGAAATAGCACCCTACATGTAAAGACCGCCCGCGAACCCCTTGGTAATCAAAATAGCACCCTACATGTAAAGACCGCCCGCGAACCCCTTGGTAATCAAAATAGCACCCTACATGTAAAGATCGCCCGCGAACCCCTTGGTAATCAAAATTGTTTACTAAATAAAAATGGTTGCATTTAGTAAAAAAGTCAAACTGCAACGCATTTTCTTAAATGAACACTTCGAAATGAAATTGCCTAAAATTTATACCTTTGTATTATCTCGTTGATATGTTTTAAGAATTATTTTAATATTTAAAACGGTAAAATAGAATTTTTGGCTTGAGGTAGCTTTCTTTAAAAATTAAATCTATTGATGCCATTTTTTGTTACGATATTTTAAGTTAATTGTTTCTTAACACAGGAACGTGTGGTACAAAAAGACTTATCAAACTAATAAGTATATTCTACTCTTAAATTAAAATGCTTTCAGAGAATTCTTATTTTTATACATTTTATATACATATGTTGAATAGATCTTTTGAAATGTCACAAATAAGTAGTTAAGCATCCAAAAAAAAAATGCTTTCAATTGTGGATAAACTTTTAACTGAAGCTGTTGAAAACAATAATGAAAGTATTCTTATTGATGCTTATGAAAAGCTGACAACAACATCAAAGAACATTGGAAATATATTGCCATCAAATTTGCTTATAAAGTGTGCTGAAACAGCAATTAAAGTAAGTTTTTAGATATTATCATTTTTGCGTTCTTGTATGTAGAAATAACTTTTTAATCGAACTAAAGTTTTGGATTCCTAATTTTTACACAGTTTGAAAAGTTACAGATTACGGAATGGTGCATCAAAGAGTATTTTATAAGCACTCCATCAAAAGATGAGTACTTTTGCAGAGCCTGCATTTGTCAAGCACATCTATTTGTCCCTACTACTTCTAAAGATGAGGTATATGTCAATACTCCACTATTCTTTATAAAAATTTTATACATACAGAGTTATATGTGTATATATGTGTGTGTCTGTGTATGTCTCTCTCTCTCTCTCTCTCTCTCTCTCTCTCTCTCTCTCTCTCTATATATATATATATATATATATATATATATATATATATATATATATATATATATATATATATATATATATATATATGTATATATATACACATAAATATACACATACATATATACATATATATATGTATGTATATAAACACAAACACAAGCACATGCACATGCATATCTCTTTTAGAAGAATTTTGAGCTTTCAGTGGGTTATCTTTTGAGAGCAATTCAATTTGCAAAAATGCATAAGAGGTAATTTACAGAGAATTCATCTTTTTTCTTATATGTTATTTTATAATTACCTTTTGTCACAACCTAAGTTGGAACCTTAAAACCCAACTTTTTGGGTTTTCAATCAGATTCTTGTTAATTTTAAAATTAATAAAACTAGTTTAAGAATCAATTAATCTTTTATTTAAATATCATTACAGTATTAAATTGATAATGAAATGCATTGCAATTTATATATTTCTTGATTAATATAATTCCATACTCTACTTGATAAAGATTAACTAAATACAAACAGGTTTTATATTTGTTGTAAATGAAGTGTAACCTGTAAGCCCATATTCTGATATTATTGTTAAGATTTTTAAGTTTTTATATACCAATATCTAAAAAAACTTTCACATTTAACATTATGCTGTACTAGTTTTGTGAAGTGTGGAGAATTTAGGCCTATTGTGAGCTTTGTTTGATTTCAAAATGTAAAGTTCAGTATAACCTAGCCTTAGGCCTCAATCTGCTACCTTTATATTGCCACCTTAAAGATATAATTATAAAGTTTACACAAAATCAATAAAATTTAACAAAATTTTATCATATATTAATCATAATTTATCTATAGATTTCTTACATTTATACAAAAATACAAAATTATATATTTACACAAAATTATATGCACAAAATTCAGTATCATTTAGTTTGCTGTTTTTTAAGCTGCATTAGTGAATGTTAGATAACATACTAGCTTATGGTCTTTTCATATTGACATATATTTAGTTCTTTTCATGTTGACATATATTTTAGTTGACCATTAATTTATGTTTCATCACTAAAATATATGTCAATATATTTGTAAATACAAATCTTTATGCTTTTTGTAATACTGTATTCAATTTTGAGACAAGAAATACAGAAATTTAAACAGCTGATTTTGAAAATGATTATGATGACTTTCAGCTAACTTTGTCATTATATATATATACATACATATATATATATATATATATATATATATATATATATATATATATATATATATATATATATATATATATATATATATATATATATATATACATACATACAGCATTAACAACTGAGTGTGAGATGATTAAATAGGGTAACTAATTTAATGATTAAGCAAATGACTTTAACCAGACTTATCTAATTGCCATGACAGGTACAGAAATAGTCAGACTTATAAATGTATTTAAAACAAGAAAATATTTATTTGAGTTTTTTACTTTTTTTAATTAGTCTCAACTACTTGGTCTATAATGCTTCTGTTCTTTTTTGGTCATTTTCTCGGCCATTCATGAAAAAAGGTTATCGACATCTACTTACCAATAGTTTGCAGCTCATTATATCTTCTTTAGAAGAGGTGAAGGATACAGAATTTGAATGGAGAGCTGAACTTTTAATGTAAGAATTATTCTGAATTGATTTTTATTGTGGTTGTAAAACCAGATTTTGAATGATCTTTTCATCATCAGATTAGACAGCAGTTTATTTAAGAAACTTGTGTTTTAGTTTTTTACTAGAATGCCTCACAGAGACTGGAGCAAAGGAGGTACTTTCTGTAGGTTTGTCAGCAATGGAGTTTACAAAACAGCATTCATTAACTTATGCAAAAGTTATCCTTGATATACTGGTACTTATTGTATAAACTTTATTTAATTCTTAATTTGATGTATAACAACTCTTTACTTTAAAAATATTATAAATGTTTATATATATATATATATAAACATTTACTTTTGGTTTTAAAACATGCTCTTTGTATATTTTCTTTGTATTTTTTTAAGGAAGAATTTATTTAAAACTTTATTTAATTTTTGTTGTTTTTTTCTTCAGTATGAAAGCAAAGTGAATGATCATGCAAAGATTTCTGAAGTTGTAAATGACTCAGAAGAACTGAAGATTTACTGGAAATTATTATGCTTAAAAAAGTAGAAGCATTCTTCTTTTATATTTCTAAATAGTTTTTTCAGTTTGTCATTATTATTATTATTTTAATGTATTGTCATAATCGTTATTATTTTATTGATTTTTTTAATTGCTCTGATTTAGAAATTCGAATTTGGTTTTTGAAAACGCAGAGATTATGAATCTGTTTGATTGCATAACAAGCAATCTTGAATACAAGAATGGTAATCAGAGGGAATCTTTGAGTTTGAGATCAACTCATGGTCTGACAAGACCTCAAAGGTTTTTCCTATTCTGAATTTATCCTTTTTCGTTGTATGAATAGTTTTTTTGTTGTTGACAATATGTTGCTTGTAAGTTTAATTGTTTAAAGATGACAAGAATAAATTTTGAATAAGAATTTACTTATAAAAAAAGAACTCAAAAGTTATTTCAATTCCATAGGATTGGACTTCTTGTAGACCTAACAAGACTTTGTATTGCAATGAATCATCAAGAGATAGGTGAAAAATGTATCAAAGAGCTTTCAAGGCTTGCTTCTGTTGTATGGATATTCTTTCTCTAATTTTGTTTTTTTCTAGTAATTTCATTATTTTATTATACATGTTTTTATTTCAATATAAATTTATAATTATATAATAATAAACAAAAAATAATATCTTTTGCTAATGAATTTTAGGGATCCCCCCTTCAAGTTGAACTTCAAATTTTGAAAAAGGAACTTAAATTTCTAAACATTAAGGGAGATGTTTACACCAAGTCCAACATCAAGGTAAATAAAACTGCTACACATGATGTTAGGTGTGTGAATACAGTGTCAAAAAGATGCGATCATCTGCTTTTGATTAGCTCTTTGATTTATAAATTTGCAAATGTATTGTTTGAAATCAATCTAATTTTTATATATTTTATTTTAATCCTTCTTTAGTGCTAATTATATTTACATATTTATATATACATATCATATATACTATACAGGTTATTTATATTGTATTTTATACATATCTATAATTGAGTTGCGCTGAAGAAATTACGTCAAGCAGATGTTGGCGTAGTTTCCTTGAAATATTGTAAATAAATTTTGAGTTTTTTTTTTTATGAATGTATTAGAGGTATTTTGTCAATTATAAATTGAGCGCGAAACTTATGTGGAGGCAGAGTTTTTTAGGAGAAGAGAAAATGTAGAATTGCAACATTGTGTTTGCTGCGAGAAAACTACATATCTATTGTACTCATTACTTGCTTTATTTTTATTGCAATACTTCAAAATTCTTAAATTTTTGTTGTTTTTTTTTTTTGTTTTTTTTTGGTATTATTAAAGCAATTTTTACACCCTTATTTGAATACCTTATTTCAATAATTTAAAAACAAGATTTGCAAAACTGCAAAATGGGAAAAGTAAAAGGGATCTTGTACAACAACAATTATTCAAGTTATTCAAGACATTATCACAGATTAAGCCACTAATAAACTATTGTTAAATTTATTAGCAGCTTAATGCTGTGTTATTAATCAATGTAAAGAGGGAAATGTGTATCAATCAAGAAAAGTACATCACAACCTTGGGTTACTAGAGAGAATCTTGTGAACTAGAGAGCACCTTGTGAACTAGAGAGAACCTTGTGAACTAGAGAGCACCTTGTGAACTAGAGAGAACCTTGTGAACTAGAGAGAACCTTGTGAACTAGAGAGAACCTTGTGAACTAGAAAGAAGACATGATCATACAAAGATCTCAGTAGGCAATTCAAGAAAGCACAAAAAGCACAAAATTAACTGTGGCGATGGATATGCGAAGTGATGCCTGCATACTTAAGGATTGTTTATTAGCAATATAATGACCCAAAACACAATCCAAAATCTGATAAAAAAAAATTTCAATCAAAGGATATTTGTGACTCTAAAGTCCAGCTCTTAATCTGATCAAACATCTTTAGGAATATTTAGACTGAACTTAAAATAAATTAAACTCACTTTTGAATTTTCTGTGGGCTACAAGGTATTGCCAGTTTGGTATTGCTTATTTTCTAGACTGTAAGTATTAGTTTCTTTTAAGAATTTTTGAGCTTTCATTCCTTGTAAGATTTTTGAGTTTTTGCTGCACACATAAAATATAATTTTTTGGTGAATTGCGCAAACACAAGCTGAACACTAGTAAAAAATAAACTCTAAGGTCATCAGAGTTTAAAATCTTTAAAAGTTTGATGATTTTATTGGAATGTCTATTGCTATGTCTTAAATAGTAAATATAAATTTGTTATATAAAGTTTTACTACCTGAAAATTAAAAATGACTGCTTAAACTACTAATAGAGATTATATATTTCTTATTTGAGCTTTGTAATTTTTTTTCTATTAAATATTTTTAGCTTCGTCTTGATGCAATTGAAGAGTTGCAAGATGATATAACATCTGCATCTCAAATGAGCCAGGAGAGTTTGGTCCAGGTGAGCTATTAAAAAAAAATTTCTTTAGGTTTTTTCGATATACTTTTTAAATAATTTTCAAAATTTTTTTAAAAGCAGTGCTTATGTTTTTATTACTGTTATTACTTTTATCATGAATATGAAGTTGTGTTTCTTTAATACTTAAAAATTAGGTTGGTTGTGTAACTTTGTGGAATGCATGTTTGCCTTTATTGCAAAATAACCTGCGTCATTATGTCTATAAGCCACTAAAAATGGCATCTCAGAAGTTGGAAGAAATTGATAGGTGATATGTATATTTTTTCAGCTATTTATCATTATTGATGTTGCTATACCTGGGACCGTAAGGTTGAACCTCTCCCTACTCCTAATTTTTCTTAATAAATGTGGTCCTTTACGTTATTAGACATTATTTATGTTGTTAGACAAATCTGAACTAAATACTTAGTTTTTTTTTGAGTTAAAAAAATCCAAAAAAAGGTTTTAATATATACAGATGAGCATTATTAACAAATTGTTAAGGAAAAATGTCCATGATATAAATATAATTAAACTAAAATGATAAGTGCACTATTGATTAATTAAGTTTAATTTTTCTGCATAGTTTCCTAAGCTTCTGTTATTGCATTCTACAAAGTGCGAGATCATTTGCAGAATATAATACACAATCCACTGTATGTCTCCATGGAAACATTTTATTTAAAATTCATGTTTTTAAATTAACTATGTTACCATGGAGAAGAACCCAAAGGATTAAAAAAAAATGTTATAGCTTTTTAGATCTTAATTTTAATTTTATAGTTCTAAGCTTTTTTTTTTGTAATTTTTTGCAATTTTTAACAGTTTTGATAGAAACTGCATAACACCAAAGTTATCATTACTACTATTACAGAAATTATAAATTTTTGATATTTTTGTAGAATTTTTTATGCTTTAATATAAAAAAAACTTTTAGTTTTCAAAAATCTTTGTAGAAAAATTTTTTCTTTTAAATATCCGTGTAAACTTTAAATTTTTCTTTGTTGATTTGTTTTTATTCCACTTTTATTGTAAGCTTTGGTGATTTTTATGTTTTTTATGAGTTTTGTTTATATTTTAGTTTTGTTTATATTTTTGTTTTGGTTCTCTTAAACAAATGTTTTTTATTTTTTAAAATATTTATTAATATCTAAGTGAAACCTAAGTAACTTTTTTCATTTTTTAGTCTTTTAGTTTTGATGAGAAGCCAAATGCATTTTGAATTGGCAAAATGTGAATCTGATAAATTGCAGCAAGCTGCTGCAAAGTCCCATCTTATAAAGGTGAGCCTTGTTTAGTTAAGTTTTTTTTTGGTAAAATATACTTAGATTAATTGCAATAAATATTGTTTGTTTATTTACAAAAATTTTTTTTAAATTTATTTCAGTTATAACCAATTTAAATGTTATTTTTTCTCTGATTTTAAATAAAAAAAGAAAATTTCAATTGTATTAAGTAATTGGTAGCGAAAAAAATTAATAAATATTATTAATAAGTATTAACACCTATTATTAGTTTTAAAAATTTTATTTTTAGGCCTCTACACTTGATGTTGATGGAATTTACAAAAGTCGAATTGATCATTTTAAACAAAGATTGGATGTTTCTATGATGTTATATGAACAGCCTGGTAACTCAGAAGATCAGGCAGCTTCAATTATTGAAAAGGTTTTTAGTTTAAAACAACTTTTTAATGTAATGAAAAGGCTTAAGATTCTTAACCAACTAAAATTCTTTTTATATCTGCAGGCTTCTTCTATCAATATCAAAGACCCAACAAGAATGCATGCTTATCTTAAAAAAGCTGGTTCTCTTTTGTCTCCTGATGCTTTCAACTTGGTTATTGAAGGTGAAAAAGCTTTGATTGGTTCTGCTACAGAAAAGGATAGCTCTAAATTTTTATCAGAAAAAATTGAGAAGTATAAGAAAGCCGTAATGGCTGTTGATGGTCATCTTCAAAGATTGTCACCAGGGTCAAATACTAAAAAGAGGTAGTATTTTCTAATACAGATTAAAAAAAAAAATTAAATAAGAAAAAGCTAAAATATTTTTTTGTACTTTTAGGCTTCCCTTTAAAAAAAACTGATACTGATATTATAATGAAATACTGATTTCTTACGGATTTGTATGAGTATTTTGTTATAAAATTAATGTGAAACTGTATTTACTTCTAAATAATTTTTTAACATTTTTCAAAATATTTTTCAGGATATACCTATGGTCTGATTTAGCTAAAATTGCACGCAAACAAGGATTATGGGATATTGCTCGTGCATCTTGCATTTTTTGTTTTCTTTACAATGATAAAAATTTGAATGACAGTTTGAAAGTTTCTGATGAAGAAAAAGAACAAGATACTGTTGATGTAAAAACAACTACCAAAGATTTAAAGCGTCTTGTTGCAGAAGTGCATTTCATCTATGCTGAAGTAAGTTTTAAATTCTTTTCATTAGATAGAAGCAAATGTTTTGTTAGTGTGTAAAGAGGTTTTAACTACAAAATATCTATTTTTGTTTTTATTCTAATCTTGTTTTTATACTACTCTTGTTTTTAAAATGTTGCTATTTTACAAACGACCAATTATTTCTGTAGTAAATTACCTATTAAGCTTTTTAAACTAAAATCGGAAAAATTGCATAAGTTTATTCAGTATTCTTTCATTTGCAGTGTCTTGTTCAATTGATTAAATCTGAAGGAGCAGAACTTCTACAAGTACCACTTGGACCTCTTAACACTAAAACTGGGTCTGTTGAAAAAATTAAAAAATGTGTTGAGCCAATAAGAAATAAATCTGAAGCAGATCTTGAATGGTCTGCTTATTGCAAATGGCTAATGGAAGTTTCAGAAAACTCAATACAACATTTTCAACTTGCTGCATACATTGGTGTTCAGCTCAATGAAGGTTGGATTGTATGCAATGCTTCAATTTATATTTGGAACTACACAAGCCATCTTATATCGTCAGGAAAATTTTCATTGGTGACAAAATATTTAAAACCTTTGTTTTTTTCTTTACAAGCTGTCAGATATTCAAGGCAAATAATATTTTTATGCGATTTGAGTAATGTATTAGTGCAAGGTCTTATCCAGTCCTACAAATCTTCAGCAAATAATTTAGAGGAAAGCTTGGAAGAAAAGTTGGTCGTTAACAATAAAAAAGCAAAAGATGCAAAAAGGAAATCTCCTAGCAAAGTGAAGAAGTCAGGTATTTAAGCAAAACTACCTTTCTGTTCAACCCAATTTAGACTATTTTGTTTAAAACACTAACTTCAAGTTTCTATGGATCAAATGTTGAGCTAAAATAAGACTTGTTGAGATAAGAGTTGTTGAGATAAGACTTGTTGAGATAAGACTTATTGAGATAAGACTTGTTGAGATAAGACTTGTTGAGATAAGACTTGTTGAGATAAGACTTGTTGAGATAAGACTTGTTGAGATGAGTACTTGAATCTCATAAGAACGTTATTAAGCTCCTTCAAAAACAATCAAAATTTCATATTATAAAATAATTGCTTCTATATTTAAGAAAAGGTTTTTCTTTACCATTAAAATAACCCCAAAAAGTAATTCTTGTTCTCATTTTTGAAGTGGCTGTTCACAAATAAAAAAATGATAGATGATGATGATGATGATGATGATGATGATGATGATGATGATGATGATGATGATGATGATGAGGAGGAGGAGGAGGAGGAGGAGGAGGAGGAGGAGGAGGAGGAGGAGGAGGAGGAGGAGAAGGAGGAGGAGGAGGAGGAGGAGGAGAAGGAGGAGGAGGAGGAGGAGGAGGAGGATATTAACACTAAAGTAATAATAACAATAACAATAATAACAATGATAAAGTGTAAGTTAATAGTAATAAGTATAGTAAAAGGCTAATAATGTATTTTTAGGATGATAACTTTTTTATTACTTGATTATTCTAACTAATGATAGGTTCAATGGTTGTAAAAGATGATATGCTAGAGTTAAAAGAAGCAAATGCCATCTTAGAATATATGTTACAACTTACCAGCCAACAGCCTGTACCTCTATCAGTCCGTGCTTCTCTTCTAAAATCATGGGTGTTGTGTAAAGGCCTGATGAATCAACCAAAAAATTACTTAAACTTTGAAAATGATAAAGGTGCAGAAGTTGCAATATGTCACCTGGAAGCCTTGATACTTCACACAAATAAAGTTGCAGACTACTCACCTGTTATTTCTGTCCAAGAGGCAAAATACTTTGTTAAGATTTAACAATTTGGAATAATTAGAATCGTAGTTGTTGTTTTCTTATGTGTTATATATTTCTTTAAGTAGATTTTTTAAAGATTTTATAAAAATTACTAAAAACACATCTACATTTACATCATAGGTAATTGATGGTGTAAAAAGCGTGAAGTGGGATGATTCTCTTGTCCTACTTGAAGTTTGGGTCAAACTTGCTCTTCATTCATTCAACTGCAGCAACATTGAAATAGCTATTGAGTGTTGTAATCATGCACTCAACTTAGAATTCACTGATCCAAAACCAAAAAATAGGAAGCTCATATGGTAGTTACCTGATACATATGCACTGAAAATTATTGCTTTTAGATATTTTTAAATATTAAAAAATTAGATGGTTTTTAAAAAATTGGTAAAAATTGATAAGTCTTTTAAAAATTACTTTAAATAATTCTTTTAAATTACATATTGTAATGTAGATAAATAACATAGTTCATAAATTGTTAAATTTTATAATTTTATACTTTATATATATATATATATATATATATATATATATATATATATATATATATATATATATATATATATATATATATAAAAAGTTAAAATTTAAATATTTAAAAAATAATTTAATATTACTTTTTTTTTTTTTAACTGTGTTTAGTTATTCTAAAAAACACCAACTACTACACTATGCATGCATAATTAAAGGCCAGTGTTATCATACTTCCAAGATGAATAGATGGGTTCAAACTCAACATTCTGCACTTCAATCTTTTGTTGATGCTTGTGTGTAAGAAACATGATTCAAATAATTTTATAAGATTTGCAGTTTTTTTAATGGTTCAAATAATTTTATAAAGTTTGTAGACCATTAATTTACATAATCTACCAATGGTAAGAAGCAAAACTTAATTAAATGACATTTAGATAGGCAGTTGAATGAATATTGATTAGATGAAAATTTGCTCTGCGTAACTTGGGTTTTTAAGTATTATGAGTAAAAAAAATGTTGATAAAAAGGTTGGATATCTCTTGTATAGGTATGCTAAAGATGCCAGATGTATGAACTTAGCTATGAATGCAACAAAGCATTATTGGAATATTATTCAGCCTTTCCTTTCTTCAACAACAAAAAGATTTATGATCCAAAAAAGTTTAAAAGATGTATTGGATTGTATTGTATTTATTGCAAATACAATGGTAATTAATAAAAGTATTATGTTATGTAGTTGTATATGGAGCTTAAAAAGCATAAAATTAACAAAATTGGAAATTGGTTTGTCTAAATTGGTTATAAAGTTATAACCACCTTAGACAATTGTTATAATTGTCTACAGTTGTTATAATTGTCTAAATTGGTTATAAAATAAATTGGTTAAAAGTCTCGTTTATAGGTTTTGGTATTCAAAACTTTATTTTCATAACAATTAATGCTGCTTTTTAGTTAGATTACTTTAGAAAAACTTTTTTTTATAGAAAAATGAAGAAAAAAGGAATATCAAAGAAGGTGTAGGTGATGATTGTGATATGAAATTAAATGAAGAGGAGTCAAAGCTCATAGCTGCATTATATGATATTTTACTTCAGACTTATTTTGAACAGGTACATCATTTTGAATTTCTGTCATTTTTTCAGTTGTTTTTTTTAATGAAAAGATTTTTATTATAAAAGTTAAAACTTATTTGAAAAGTTTCTCACTTTAAAAAATTAGGCATATTGTAAAAAGCCATTGTAATTTTTTTATTTTTTTTTTTGAAAATAAGGATCTGCTGAGTTTTTTGTATTCTTGTAAATGGTTTTCTTATAACTATAGGAGCAGTTTGAGGAATGTCTTAAGGCAATTGATGAAGCATTAAAAGTAATACAATTGTCGCAACATTTGACCCTTATACTTAAGCATAAAATAGGTGTGCTAGCTCGACTTAACAAGTCATTTGAAACTGATATAGCAAGGTTTCAAAAACCAAGTGAAGATTTTTTGTCAAATGTTTGGCTAAAGGTTGCCCAAAGCTCTGTTAACAAATTGGATAGAATTTCTGCTTACAGGAACTCTGTGTGTGTTTTATCAAATAGAAATGTTTATAAAAAAGTTAATAAATTAATGGAGTTAGCAGGCTACTTATTTTCAAACAGTTACCCTGTTGAAACAGCAATAGAATGTCTTACTCATGCCATAAGTCTTTTGCTATCTAAAAATGTGTCAACATCTTCTGATGGTTTTTCTATCCCAATAGATGTTAAAAATGTGGTGACATCTTCTAAAGACTTGTCAACCCAAATAGATTTTCAGAAGCAAAAGATTAATGTTAAAGAAATGACCATCTTCATCCTTCTACTGATAATGATTGCAGAGATAAGCACTCCTAAAAAAAACATGTTTAAAGAATGTATTTATGGAGCTTTATTTTTAGTGAATCTCATTTGGAAGGTATTAGTGTAATGGCACAAATGGTATTATATAAAACATTTTCTAGCTTATCATTTTATCGTTTGTATGTATTGCTTTTATTTATTATTTATCATATTTAGGTTAAAGTAGCCATGTTTTCTGAGTAAAATGGAATGGTGCTATTAGGAATTTACATTTAGATATCTTATTCAAATGTTGAAAAATCGATAAAGAATGGTTTTCTACCAGGTGAAAAGTTAAGTGAAGAACAAAAGAAACTCTTCCATGAGATCGATGTTGACGCTGAGTTATTTTCCATGACTATTGATGAGATAAGCATTTATAAGTTGCCTGAAAGCCATATACAATTTTATAAGGCTGATTGTGAAGGTTTGTTTATCAGTAAGGATTCAGTTGAGAACCCTATGCAATTCTTTTTGTATTTGGAGAAGTTGGTGGATTATCTTGAGCTTGTTTGTTTATCTCATCTCTCATCCTACGTTTTACTTTTAATGACTTACATAGCAGAAGAGATTTTACAAAATCAAATCTTATCAACTTTGGTTCATTTGAAGTGTTGTGTATTGTATAACACATTAGAAATGACTGCAGCTTGCAACTTTCATTTTAGTGCTGCTTTAAATACAGATCTAATGTCAGAAAGTAATCAAGTTAAGTAAGTTCTTACTTTAAAGTTAAAAAAAAGACTTGTGGTTTATAAGTCATAGTTTTAAAGTTTTAAAGGAATAGAAAGAAAAAGGTATTTGTGCTTTTTTTATCACATTTGTAGTTTTCATTTTTTTCATTCTTTTGTAAACTCTTTTCAATATATTTCAATAATGTAAAAAAAACTCTTTACAGAGGTCGAGATGAACTGAATTTGTGGAATCAAAATGAAAAGTTACCAGCTTCAATAAACAAAGCTTTTAAACAGTATTTAAAGTTACCAGAAGTTATAATTTTTAAGGTGGATTATTACATCAAGATTGCTGAACATTTTGTTCAATTACAACGGTTTTCAAAAGCATTATTTTTCCTGCATGAAGCTCAATTTTTTGCTACTGCTATTGAATATGTTGAAGCAAATACATTAATTGATTATTATTATGCATTAATATTTTATTATCAAGGGGAGTTGATTAGAGCCATGAACTTATTGAGCAATCAAGGCTGTTCACCTAGTGATGCATGGTTAAAAAGAGTTTTACTACTTGTTGATTTGATACTCAAATTTGATGGGATGCGTATTTTAAGTGAAGAAAGTGTGACAAGAGCTAAGGTCATCTTGCAAAATGCTGAAAAGATGATCAGAGATAAAGAAGATGAAATATTAAAAAGTGGAAAGTGTGAACACTTTGATTATATGAGAGCTCGTTTAACACAAAAGCTAGGTGATATTTTGTATCAAGAATCTGTAGATTGTAAAAATCAGCAAAAAATAGATCTTCTTATCCAAGCTCGCCTTAAATATGAAGAGTCTTATACCGTTTTTAATCAACTAGGTCACAAAAAAGAGAGTTTAAAGTTGCAACTGTTGCTGATAAAGCTTTCTCAAACAATTATAGAATCTAAAAAAGAAATGAAGAAAGAAGAACTTTTAGAAACTTTTCTTCAAGCAAAATGTGTTATTGAAGATATAAAGAACACTCTAAAAGTAACCAGTTTTGAAACTTCAAGCAGCCTAACAATTCATCATGATCTTTTTTCTGCATATTTGCTATTTACATCAATTATGCAGTTGATACTTTTATTGGCTTCCAAAGAAAGTGCACAAAAGCGTTTGGTTGAGGAAAAAAAGTCTGCTATTGATAAGGTTCACTCTTAAAGTTATTTGAAAGTTTGAAAATTCTCCCATTTTGTTTGTATTAACATTTATATAGCAATTTCAAAAGTGTCTTTTTTTTTGTCTTTTTTTTCTGATTTGTTTATTTGTTAAACAATTGTTTAATAGTTGATTGACAACTATGTGGCTTTGGAACCAGAACTTTCACGATTTGAACAATCATGGCATGATGCTGTTCAAGAAATTACAGCTATTTCTGTAAATCTTTCTCATTCTTTATTGGTGTCTTGCCAAAATGTATCTTATCAGTATGTGAAAGCTCTTTTAGAACTGGGAAAATTACTGACCTATGTTTCAAAAGTGAAAAATGCAGATTCTTTTTCTAGCTTTGAATTAGAAGAGGTAAATTTTTTATAATTTCTAGTTTAAGTGTATCAATCATAAGTTTTAATTTTCATGCGTCTTGATGGCAATAAATTTGTCCACTCAAGTATTATACAGGCTATTTCACTAAAAAAGATCTTGGATATGTTGTCATTTTATTTTCATTTATTTTTTACACAAGTTTACAATTTAGAAGCATTTGTTGTTTTAGGAAAAACAAAGAAATATATATTCTCCTACTTTTCATATTTCAATAACATCACAAAGTATGGAATACATGATGGGCGCTATTCATCATAGTTTAGAGAGAGGTTATATTGAAATTGTTAACAAAGCATCATTTCATTTATTAGAAAGTATTGGATACCGAGATTCATGTGCAGCCCTTCAACTGTTGGCTTTGTATCAGGTAGTTGAAAAATTTTTACTGGAAAAAAAGTTTACAGATAACCAAAAAGATTAAGATTTTTTTAAATATTTAATTGCCAATAAGTATTTTTTTTTTTACCTGTGCAGAAAAACCTTACTAAATTTTGTATTTTGACTATTTCCTTTACTTTTTTATATTATTTTAAAAACAGCAGAAAGAACTAAAATTTTAAAACAGAATAGATTTCTTCCTGACTCCAGGTGCACATCTTGAAATTTCATGAAACAAAAACAGCAAATTTAACTGAATGTTAAATTTCAGTTGAAAAATTATTTAAAGAGTTTATTTATTTTTTGATACACCAGCAGAATGGCTTCCTTTTATATAAAAAGGTAGAAAATAACATCTATAATTGAGTTTTTACATATTTTCCATTAACTAGGTTTAATTAACCATTTCTGCAGAATTTTCTCTCAATTTTTTTTCCCTTCAACTTTTATGTTCCTTTTGAATGTTTTAAATCTTGGTGTATTTTCTTAAAAAATAACAAAATAAATTTTGACAGGCAGTTCATAAAAACTTAATTTCAGACACTGCTGCTTGCTTTTTCAACAAATAATTTTTCAGCCAATTATACTGGTAACCATTATTGAGTAAAAAGTTAAATTTTAAATGCACTGAAAGCATATTATTTGGTATGTTTAAAATATAATATATGCTCTCATGTAATACCAACCTTCAAATTATGTAAAATATATTTTTATATATATATATATATATATATATATATATATATATATATATATATATATATATATATATATATATTTATACAGGTAATGTCAAAATTACTTGCACTGGAAGTTTTAATTTTTTTAACAAATATCTGAACATCCTGTGAGTCTCAGTACAATGATCATTTGATTAATTGTATCCATCACTCCGACCTCCGCATCAACAAATGGATTAATTACATCTGTGAAACTTTAAGTCAAATAAGTTAACAGAACACAGTCACCGTTGGATTACAACATCAAAAAGTCACGTTTTATTCAAAACGTTGATTAAAAAAACTACACAGTTTGAAAATATGGATACCTAATACTAAATAATTATCTTTAACCCTTTATTGTCTTGACCCTATTGTTTAACCCTTTATTTATTGTTCACGGATCCATATGGATACCGTCATTTTATATCAAAACTTTACATCACTTTATATCAAAGAAAAAAAGAAGAAAGAAAAAATTAAAGAATAACTCTAGAAAGCACTGTGAAAACTTTCTTCTACCGTAAAACAAAAAATTCTTTACTTTTTTTCAATGGAAACTTTATTCAAACATAATTTTTTGATTCAATACGATAAAACTTTTTTGCTTTTGTAATCAACAAGAGCTAAAGAACTTGATTTGAATAGTCTGGGTGCAAAAGATCTCTTTTGTATTTTCTAAATGTAGCTTAAAATTTGAATGAAGAACTTTTGTTTTGAACCCTGTTTTTTTTTTCATCTTGATGAATTGAGGTTCGTGATAAAATACTGCATGTAATTCTGGTGTGACAGAAATGGAGAGACTGATATAATTTGCTTTGAAATTCAAAATCTTTTCTTCAAAATCAAGATGTTTGAGTGAGCTGCTGAAGTTTGTCTGAGCCTTTCAGAAGCCTTATGAAATCATTTCCATAGAAATGTTTATCATCGTAAGACTGAATAGGAATATGCAGCGCAGCTGGCCAACCATTGATTACTGAGGTTTTTTTAAAAAAAGTTTATCATCCCCAGAAAAAAACAATTTCATAGGTGAAATAGCTTCAAGCACAAGTTTATGGTTGGGAAATTATGGTTGGAGCACAGATAAATGAACAACATTTTTTTGACTTTCTCATGTAAATGAATGAAGTAAATGTGTTGTTTGCTAATGGCACCAAAAGTTCTTGGTTTTCATCAGTTAAGGAAGTTGGAATCAACATTACATAAGTAACATAAATGTTTGCACCAGCAACATGTTGATGTTTACTGCTATGCGATTGAATACCACATAAAATGTTAGCCAAGTTCAAGCTGTTGAAGATTATTAAAGAGTCATTGAAATATTTCTCTTGAACATTTATAAAATCAAAATTGGCTTTGGCATTATGGTGTGTTTATATATGTGTATATATAAATAAATATATTTATATATACATACATATATATATATATATATATATATATATATATATATATATATATATATATATATATATATACAGGTATGGTCAAAATTACTTGCACTGGAAGTTTTAATTTTTTTAACAAATATCTGAACATCCTGTGAATGGTCTGTGTCTAGTTTGAGTCTCAGTACAATGGATTGTTATGCATGAAGTGCTTTTGAGGAAAAAACCTCAAGAAAGTGTTGATCAAAGCATGTGATAATCTAAATGTAATAACACATTAGTTGCAGCTAAAGTTTTTGTAATTGTTAAAGAGAAATGTTTTAAAGGATGATAAATGTTTATATTGCATATTTAGAGTTCCTGTTTCTCTCTCCGCATGAGGAAAGTTTTAAAATATTTTTTTGCTGATGCAACACGCTCATCAAGTGCTTTATCATTCAATCTTCATGAGACTCATCAAAAAAATACTGATGACTGGGCACTTGATTTTATAAATGAAATCAACCTAAACAACCTAGATAGACACGAGGTTTGTATTTTATGTAAATGACTTGTTATTATGAGATATTGTCTGTTGTTAAAACAGTTTTTGTTATAAATTTGTTACTTGTGTCAGGATACACTGAGTTGTTCATCAATACAACAAGTATCTGGTAGCACTGAGTTTATTAATCAATCTAGAAAATCATGATGATCACCTTTAATATTTTAGACTTTCATTCTCTTTTTTTTCTCCCTTGTCTATGTATTTCTTTTTAGTGGTGGCATCGACTTTCAATTGTAAAGAACCATTTTCAGCTTTTCAAAGAAATACCTTTTAAAATTACGTATTTTATTCTTCAACACTCCCTAGACCACAAGCACCTCTATGGTGGTGTTTTTAAAGAAGCTGGTGTAACAGTAAAGAGAAAAGACAGTTTAGCAGGTTGTAATCTAAAATTTTAACTTTAAAATTACAAACAACAAAATGTTTCTTGTTTTGCTAATTGCTTCTTTTTCTTTGTATGTTTGTTAAGAATCATTTCCTGGCTTTTTATCTCGAGCTGAAACAAGTTATGAGGTGCTTAACAGTATGGTTGAGATGCATGCTGAATTTTTAGCTTTTAATAAAGAGTTCATGAGAAAGTACTCTAAAGAAGAGGCATCAGTTGCTCCCAGTGTTTCTGCAAATGTAAGATTTCATGTGTGTTAGCAAATGTTTCCTGTTTCATAAAACCAATTTGTTTTTCACCTATTCTAAGAGTAATTTAATTTTAAATAGCTTTCAGAAGAGGTTGCTAATACAAGACTTTTACTTGAAGAACAACAGCAAGTCTTATTTGAGAATCTCATTGCTGTTATAGAAGCATACTTAGGTGATATCTTATCACGCTTAGAAGAGTACTTATGTAAAGAAAAGGATGTAGTAATTGTTATCTTAGCTGATAATGATTTATTGGAATTTCCTTTGGAAGGGATCAGTGTGTTTAACAACCAAAACATTAAATCTGTCACAAGAGATTTTTCACTTCAAATGTTTTACCACAGATTAAATCCGCGTGTCACAAGTACGCAACTTTAAATTCTAATTTATGAAACTTTTAAGCATACTGCTTGTATTTTTGGAAAAAAAAGTTACTAATTAATCTTAGTATAAATAGCGCATGTTTGTATTTTGTAGAGGATGAAAAAAAAATTAAACCAGATGTTGTGAAGTCAACTCAAGATACAAAAATCAAAACCAAAAAATCACCAGTTAAGATCAATGATCAAAAGGTCAATGATCAAAAGGTAAGTAAATCTTGTAGCAATAAGCAATCACTTCATTCTCTCTTTCTTTTATTCTTCCTTGTTTTTTTCTCTATTTGACATGCGTTTTTGTACACTTGAGTCTGGATTGGGTTCGCTTTCACGTTTCTGCCCTGAACTGTTAAAAAGTTTAAGTTAATTAGCCTTGGGCTGTTGATTTTTTTATTTTGAATTTCAACAAAACAAAAAAAAGAAAACTTTACTAAACAAAAGAACAACTTTTTACTTGAACTGTTAAATTGAATGAAAACTTTTAATTTTTTGTTTACAAATGCTTTAAATGTCTTTCAAAATGATGTCTAAAATTGTTAATTATTCCTATAAAAAACTATAATTGTTCCTCCTCTTGTAATATTTCTTCTGCATTTAAATTTTTTAAAAATCTAATGATCATTGATGGTTTTAATTGGATTAATTTGGTTACTAAGTATTTAGTCATTACAGTTCTTGTTATATTTATGTTAGTATTATTTTGTTGAAAATTTTTACAGACATCTAGTACTTGTTATTTTGTTTTTAAAAGTTATTATCTTTGATTTAGACCACTGGAAATTGTTTTAAGATAGAAAAAGAAGCGATTTTGCTGGATCTTACCGTTCTTAAATGTATCTTTTCTAATTATGTTTCTTTAATGACAGGTTACACATTTCAATGCATATGATAAAATATTTTAATGCATTGGCTAGTTTTGATGTGTGGAGTTATTGATTTTGTTATTTCTCTTAGATACTTATGTTCTTTTCTTCTTAACAAAAAATTGTTCATTTTTTTTAAAGTGCCCCCAATACTTATGATTATCTTGTAAACATTCGTTACAGTTTGAAAATAGGAATACCTAGTATTAAGAAAATATCCTGAAAAAATTCTTTTTGAGGGGTGATACTACATGGTAATAGAAGTTTGTAGCAAGCAAATTTTGAAATATTTGCTTAACATCCATGTGATTTTTATCAGTTTGAAGATTTTTACTTTTTTTCAGTATTTTGGCCATGAGAAATATTTTTTTGCATTTCTATCAGTCAAAAATTTTTTTCTGATGAAAGTTTTTAACAGCTTTTGTTATTTATGAGATTTGTTAAAAAAATTTTGCTTTACTGGACAAAATGGCTCACAGTCCTGATCAGAAGACTGCCAAATTAGTATCATCAAAAACGACCAGTGTCAATCAACAATTTTTTGTAGCACTTGCTCAAGACATTCCAGAAACACACCATAATGCCAAAGCCAATTTTGATTTTATAAATGTTCAAGAGAAATATTTCAATGACTCTTTAATAATCTTCAACAGCTTGAACTTGGCTAACATTTTATGTGGTATTCAATCGCATAGCAGTAAACATCAACATGTTGCTGGTGCAAACATTTATGTTACTTATGTAATGTTGATTCCAACTTCCTTAACTGATGAAAACCAAGAACTTTTGGTGCCATTAGCAAACAACACATTTACTTCATTCATTTACATGAGAAAGTCAAAAAAATGTTGTTCATTTATCTGTGCTCCAACCATAATTTCCCAACCATAAACTTGTGCTTGAAGCTATTTCACCTATGAAATTGTTTTTTTCTGGGGATGATAAACTTTTTTTAAAAAAACCTCAGTAATCAATGGTTGGCCAGCTGCGCTGCATATTCCTATTCAGTCTTACGATGATAAACATTTCTATGGAAATGATTTCATAAGGCTTCTGAAAGGCTCAGACAAACTTCAGCAGCTCACTCAAACATCTTGATTTTGAAGAAAAGATTTTGAATTTCAAAGCAAATTATATCAGTCTCTCCATTTCTGTCACACCAGAATTACATGCAGTATTTTATCACGAACCTCAATTCATCAAGATGAAAAAAAAAACAGGGTTCAAAACAAAAGTTCTTCATTCAAATTTTAAGCTACATTTAGAAAATACAAAAGAGATCTTTTGCACCCAGACTATTCAAATCAAGTTCTTTAGCTCTTGTTGATTACAAAAGCAAAAAAGTTTTATCGTATTGAATCAAAAAATTATGTTTGAATAAAGTTTCCATTGAAAAAAAGTAAAGAATTTTTTGTTTTACGGTAGAAGAAAGTTTTCACAGTGCTTTCTAGAGTTATTCTTTAATTTTTTCTTTCTTCTTTTTTTCTTTGATATAAAGTGATGTAAAGTTTTGATATAAAATGACGGTATCCATATGGATCCCATGGACAATAAATAAAGGGTTAAACAATAGGGTTAAGACAATAAAGGGTTAAAGATAGTTATTTAGTATTAGGTATCCATATTTTCAAACTGTGTAGTTTTTTTAATCAACGTTTTGAATAAAACGTGACTTTTTGATGTTGTAATCCAACGGTGACTGTGTTCTGTTAATTTATTTGACTTAAAGTTTCACAGATTTAATTAATCCATTTGTTGATGCGGAGGTCGGAGTGATGGATCCAATTAATCAAATGATCAAAGGTTTTTGAATATAAAATTTGTCAATAATTTAGTTGCTCGTATAAAAAATGAACTGTTAAATTATCAACAAATAATATTTATATAGATTAACATTTCGTTCCCTTCTTTTTAATAATTGTTCAGTAGTAAAGTTGTTTTTCTCAGTAATTCTTGACCACCTGGAATTATTATTTGGAAGAAATTACTTTTAGAGCAAAAGCAAAAGATTAGCCATTGGGTGGGAATAAAAGGTTCAGAAGATGTTAAAGAAATGCAAATGCTTCTCGATGCTTCTTTCATCTTTCACGGATTTGGGAGATTTTTTTCGTTGGTTCCACCTAGCCTTGTTGCGCCTCTAAATCTTACAAGTTCTCATGTTGTGATGTTGTTTGATTTGGCTCAAGCTAAAAGTAATGGTTTGAGACAGCAAACCGATGCAGAGAAACAGTGAGCTAAGCTTTATACTCCGTTGGCGCTGCTGAAAGGTTGTTTTGCCGACAAATAAAATTTCAACTTTCAAGATATCTTTTTTTTTAGTTTATCTGATGATTTAACGGTTGAAAGCCACGTGAATACATCAGCTATCCTGTCTCTTTGTGGCGCAGCTACTGTTATTTTAAATCAAAGGACAACCAGTCTGGCCATGAATCACAAGAGGTTGAAAACAATTGTCGGAGGTAACTGTTTTATGCGGTAGAAATGCGCTCTACGTCAAGATATGTCCTAGATATTCTTATTCACCTATACTTTTATCGATTTAGGCCTACTGAGTAGCAGCGTCACTGTCGGAGAGTTGTTGCGTTCTCTTCACAGCTGTAAGAAGATCGAAAACGATGTTGAAAAAGGACCTGCAGAAAACCCCGTGCGAAGTTGTGAACGATTTAATACAGTATTATACGGACTTCCAAATTTCGTTACAGATTTGTAAAAAACTCGTCTGTGTCATTAGGAATAAATGAAATGCAACTTTTAAAACTGCTCTACCGTTACGTTAAGATAACTAAGTGTCTTGTTAAACGACATTTCGGTGCCATTTTTGACGTCACTATGATTCCTGAGAAGAAGAAAAAAAAGTTGTATATATTTGTTCTTTCTCTGGATTTTTATTTCTGAGAAATGATAAAAAAATATCCTTAGTAACACATCAATGGTAACAGCTGAGAGTAGTGTTGGTCATGAAATCATAGAAATTTTAAGATTTTTTTTACTTAATCCAAAAAACAATTTAATTATGCAGAAATGTTTGCAATTAAATCTTTACACTTATTATTTTGTTCAAAATGAGTATTTTCAACTTTATTAGTCACCTTTATTAGTCAAAAATATGTTTCTATAAATTTTCAGTTTATAAAACAATCACAATCTGCACTAAAAAAAACTGGACCAGTGCAAAAATTAAAAAGGTCCGTTAAAGTGGGAGGAATTAAATAATTAGCTGGCCAAAAATAGAAAATTTTAGATTCGTAAAAAGTACCAAACACTTTGATAATCACCTAACGGATATAAATGTATACAATTTGATAGTAATTCTTTTAATATGAGTAGATCAGGAAAAGTTGAATGTATTTACGTTGTTGGCACAGTAGGTTAGGAAAAGTTAAATGTATTTATAGTTTTGTTTAAATGTGCTTTGTTTTTTTTTAAGTTTTCGATATGTAAAAGAAAAAATGTCAAAGTAATTTAAAATTATTGCTTATTTGAATTTTTAAAAGATCTTATCTAAGTATAATTTCTTGTGAAACCAGAAATTTGATTATGAATTTGAAAGATAAATTTGACGTTGAGAAGAACTCTGATGAGGAATTTGAAAAGTAAGAGGGGGTAAAACCAAAGGGTTCTGTGGCACAGTCAATGAAAAATTTAAGATATCGCTGTATGTCAAAAGCTTTAATTAAAAACGGAAATTGTGTGAGGAGGGAAAGTGAGAAAATTATAAATATCATCTTTAGGTTTTTACTCAACTCAAACATGTAACATTCGATTTAGAAAAGAGCGAGACAACCAAATAACCAGGTCGACTTACATGTTCAACTAAGTCTGCGGACAGATGGAAAAGGAACGGTTAAGAAAATCTTGAGAGTTTTTTTGGGGGAGTTTTTGAGTTTTTTTTAGAGAGGTTCTTTAGAGAGAGTTTTTGAGAATGTATTAAGAAAGTGTTTTTAAAAAAGTTTTTAGTTTTTGGATTTTTGAGAGATTTTGAGAAATTCTTCTTATGAGAGAATCTAATAAGAAAAGAACTTTTAGAGAATTTTATGATAAGAGTTATTATTATTTTTATTTTTATTATTATTATTATTATTATTATTATTATTATTATTATTATTATTATTATTATTATTATTATTATTATCATTATTATTATTATTATTATTATTATTATTATTATTATTATTATTATTATTATTATTATTATTATTATTATTATTATTATTATTATTGTTATTATTATTATTATTATTATTATTATTATTATTATCATTTTTATTCTTATTATTATTATTATCATTATTATTATTATTATTATTATTATTATTATTATTATTATTATTATTATTATTATTATTATTATTATTATTATTATTATTATTATTATTATTATTATTATTACTATTATTATTATTATTATTTATTATTACTATCATTATTATTATTATGATTGCTAAAAGTTTTTGAAAAGTTACATGCTCGTACCACGCTCCTATCACATCAGTGACAGCCCTACCTCACCGTATCACATTCTATATCTGCGCTACTCTCACACTCACATGGCTTTTGTACACTATCTGCGTCACGCTACCATTACACTCTATTCCCGCGCCATCACACATATAGAACCAACACTATACAGTAGAAAAATAACAAAACCCCGTCCTCACAGAAAAATGAATTTGAAAAATCCCCGCTCTCACACACAAAAAAAAAAAAATACAAAAAACCCCGCCCTCACAATTGGTTGCAATTGAACATTTACATTCCAACTTTCCAACTTTTCATACGGAAAGAAAAAAAATCTGGCAAACAACAGAGCATTTCTCTTTTTTTTACAGCCCACGTGACCATTGTTTTCTGTTTTGAGTGATCGTTTACAACTTAGTCAAACACAAAAAATCAGGTAAACGATACCATCAAGTTGTTGACTACCTGATATTTATTATAACAACATCGAGTTCGTTTGTGTTATAAAAATCACTTATTTCGAAGAATAGCGTACAGCAGCTGACAAAACTTTACCAAATACTCTTTACTACTAGAAATTAAAAAACCAGGCAAAATTCATAAAAGTTACTAATTGTAAAATTATGAAACCTTAAGATCGATATTCGTATGATAAAAGACGGTTGCTATGAAATTAGATTAGCGGCAAAAGGTATAGCGAAAGAGAGGTATAAAAATCAGCGAAGAATTTGTGGGGTTGGGATGGGAGTTTTGATCATACAAAAATTCAATAATTCAGAAAACAAAACAAAAAAAAGTAGTTGATTTTAAGTTTTTTAAGAAAAATTTAACAAGTTTTTTCGAAGTTTCTATGTAATCTCTTCTGCATGCAATCTCTTCTGCATGTGGAACCGTTAAGAAATTGACGCAAAATGAAAGATTTAATTTCAAGATGGCAGACCGCGAAACTACACGAAATGATACAGAATGAAACAATTTGTTAAAGACTTAGGTAACAAAGCTTTCATTTAGCTTTGTTTCGGTATATAGTTTCAAGAGTTTTATCACAAAACAGAAAAAAAAAATGGCAGGAGTTTTTGATGGGCCGCAAGTTCGCTATTTTTCAAAAGAAAAGTGTTTTGTTAGAATAAAGGTTAACAAAGAGAAGCAGCAGGCTTGGATGTTGCTTGTGACAGTTGTAAAAATTTTTCTAGGAAACAAAAATCCATACGCTGCTTTAGTTGTTAGAATGCTGCAAGCGTTTCATCATCTTTTATAAGTATAAAATTTCATTTGAATATCTTTACCAAGGTCGTTGGGACAAATTACGTGATGGCAGACTAATTCTAGAGCATCAATCTAGACATAATAAAAGTTTATTAACGTAAGAGTTACAAGCAAAAAGTTTTTACCCAACCGAATATTTACGAGGAAATGATATTATCTTCAATCTCTTTTAGTTTCATTTTTTTTATATAAATCTATAAAAAGCTCGAGATTTCGAGAGGTTTATCATTTTGCTCAACAGAGTTCGTTTTAAACATCATTTTGACTCATTTTTTATTTGTTTTTTTTGTTTGTTTTTTTTTTTTTTAAACTTTAGTAATTCCATATGAGTTTTCAAATCTTCTTTCAGAACCTTGGTAAACACTTGTAAACTACATAAGTTTTAAGAAAACAAAAAAATTATTAAAAAGGAAAAAAATCTGTTGCCATAAAGTGTCAAAACTAATGAAATAGCTTTTTTTTCGACCTATGTTATTAACAGAACAATAAAATAGCAACGTGGATTTAAAATCTAACCCACTCTGAATCGAAGCGGATTTTCGAATCGAATCGGTCAATTGGGATATATCGTGAATTCGGTTATTCGATGAATGTTTCAGTTATGATTTTGTTATCTTTCATCTATAAAATAAAGACTTATTACCATTTAAATAAATCATTACATCATTACATTATGAAATCCTTAAAGCATTCTTTTTGGAGAAGGTCTAAGGAAAATTTTATGCTTTGATAGGGGGGGGGGGGGGGTGAAAAGAACATCTTACTTGGGGCTAAACAAAACGCACCTTAAATTGGTTTAAGTTTGGTGACCTTTCAAAACTCTTCAAATAATTAAAACCGAAATAATTTTGCTAAACTTGTTTAAACATTTTCCAGGATTGTGAGGAACTAAAACAGAAAAGAGAACTTTATTAGGTTTAATTCACCCAAGATGGCCCCTCAATAAAGTAAAAGGAACTCTCGAAACAATCATTTATTGCAACTAAATCCCCAAACGGTATAATCGGTGTTGTTCGGAACATCCAATCTCTTTTCTGCTAGAAAAAGGGAGAGGAAGCAATATGCCTGCCTTTGGAGACACCACTCTTGCCTTTTATATGGATGAGTTGTGTCAATTTATTAATTTGTATCAATTTAAACAAGAGGATGAAAAGCCACCTTCTTTTTACAAAATTGAAGCACATTTCTGCTATTGTTATAATAGACATTGTCTTAATTATCTCTACCTCAACTAGACAATGTCGTCCCACTAAAAATTTGTTTTAAAAAGGAATTACGAGCTGTATCAAAAATAAAAGTGAACGCTTATTTGATGAGCAGTCTTTTGAAGTAGTGACGTCATTTTTCGTATTATACTTTTGTGACGTTGATTCACTATCGACAAATCACATTAAGGGTGAAAAAGATAGAAAGTCTTGCATTAAATGATTTGGGATTACTTAATGGACTCGGAACTAGGTAAGGGACTCGGGATTAGTAAAGGGACTAGTTAAAAGTTGATTCATCGTAAATCTACTTTTGATGAAGAAAAGCGTTTTAATTAGTCACTACCAAAGTACTCACTCTGAAACCTTATGCCTCACGGTTAGCGTGGATCACGATAATGCCAACCTAGCTGACCCAAGAACGCTACTTATATGGGGTGATAGCGTACACATCAAGGTACCCTGTGATCAAAATCATTTTATTTTGTCCGCGGAAAATAACTATATTTGAATGTTCAAATTGAGTGAAGTTTTGACTTCATAGTGCGCCAATAAAAACACCTGTAGAATGAGAACCACTCTACATAATTTGATAAAACTTGGTGCAACTGTTGCCTACAACCACACCAAACTTTGGATAAAAATTCAGTCGGATTGGTTCACGGGTTACAGACTTATGGCAGCTTTAGTTTAAAGTTTGTTAGTTTTTTACTACTTATACCTCAAAACGTTACCGATAATTGTGATATTCGGTCACTATTTTCAAAATTGTGGTTACATGAGTGTTCTACTATGTAATACCAACAACTTTTATTACAATTGTTTAATTGCTACATGTACCGTTTTTATTTTATAGACCAAGGTATTGGTTTGCTATTTAAAGCGTGGTTTGACTTGGCTTATGCATCGCGTGAAAATCTCAGCATTTCCTAAGGTGTTAACTACTGCCAAATTGCATAAAAATGCTAAAAAATAATTGAAAAGTTTTTCTGAGGATACCTACATAAATAAAAAATATTTATTTCTGTTAAAACAGAAAAACTGTGAAAAAAAACCAAATATTTGTTATATTGACTAAGTTAATTGACTTAAAAAGTTTAGATAACTAAGATAACTGACCGCTAAAATGTTCGGAGGGCCAATCTGAGGAAAATCAATCTTTACAGATTTGGGTTGTTTTGAAACAAAATTTGTAAAACTTTTAGAAAAAAAGTTGCAGAGGCACAAAAAAGAGAAAACCTATCAAAAGTTTTCTTCAAAAGTTTTTCTAAAAGTGTAATGATTTTTGAAGAGAGAAATGTTATGAAGGACAGAATAGTTCTTTGAAGAGCGGTTAAAATCGTTCGTAGGACAGTCTAATCAAACCAGATCTCTTCTAATCTGTGATTAAGTGTGACAAGTGTCATTGATTTAAATAGTTATATGTTAAAAATTGTAATTGTTAATAAGTGTCATTAATAATTGTTAACAAGTATCATTAATTTAAATAATTATAAATATGTTAATAATTGTAGGTTTGTTAAGTGGATTGTTATCCAATATCAATTTAGGTTAAATTTTGTAAAAGGCAGAGTTTGATTTAGTAAAGTTAGATTTAGTGAGTTAACACAATGCCAAATCAAGAAAAGATTTATGATGAAAATCGAAAGTTTGTCTACTTGCTCTGTCTGAAAATATGTTTAAGACAGCTTACTGTTTTCCAACCAGATCGAATATGCCAACTGTACAAGACCAAGATCAATATCAGTGACTCTCTCAAAAAAAATACTGGGAAAACCTTCAATCTTTAGCAGCAAATGATGCTAAAGCAGCCGAACAAATTGCATCTCGAGTTATTTCTAATAAAGAATTATCCCCGGAAGGAACTATTCGACTTGATAAACCATTTATGCAGGCCTCCACTTACAATAACCTCCGATAAATATTTATACTTAAATAATTTTTATATGCATATATTGAAAGAAAGTCTTGACGATTAAGAAATGAGACTAGATAGATTTCAGGAAATATATTTTTGACAAGTTTTTAATCTCTTTAAAAACGAATAATTTAAAAGTTTTACCAAACTTTCTAAACAAAGTTTATTATAAACATAAAATATGCAGGTTTTGGTTTCAGGTCGAAGTAGTGCCCTGTCACCATCAAGCACTCCAAAATTGACCGCTCCAGCTCTTGTAAATGTACAATTAAATACGGGCCTGTCAAAAAACTTATTAAAAGAACTGGTCAAAACTATAAACCAAACATCAAGCAGTAAGATGGTTGAGCCAAATTTTTACAAGAATTTCCTAAGAGCAGGGCAACACTTCAGTGATTTCTTCACCTGCAGTGACTTAAAAATCACCGAAGGAAAGGAGATTCTGGTAAAATTCGGGTTGTTGCTCACTGCAATGATTTATCAAGTCTTGTGTATCATGTTATTCAATCTCACAAAGCTTATGATGGCTATTTTGTTAAGCTCGAAATTGATGGTGGCAAAGGTTTTCTCAAGTTTTGTCTAAGCATTGTCGATACTGCGTTCAGGGATGAAACCAGCTCACCGCCACAAAAACAGCCTCTCACTCAAAGGATGGACACTGGAGTCAAGAGGCAAATTTTTGTTACGGTATCACAAGATTTGCCAGAAACTCATTCCGATATTGAACAAATCTGGTCCCTAATTAATGAAAATGGGTTTAAACTAATTTCAGCTTGTGATATGAAAGTTGCAAATACAGTTTGTGGTCTTCAAACCCATTCACGTATGCACCCTTGCACATGATGTGACGTCAAACCCAAGTGTCTTGCCGAATCAGGAAATTTGCGAACACTGTGCTCTATCAAATCTAGCCTCGAGTCTTTTCAGCAATCTGGCGGGGATGTTGCTAATGCAAAGCTGTTCGGCAATGTCATTCGAAAGTCAATCATCAGCGGACCTGACAATTATCTAATTTTGGAAATCATCCCACCATTGGAATTGCATCTCCTCTTAGGAGTTATCAATCATCTTTTCAAGATCCTTAAAACTGCTTGGATAGAAGCTGTTAGGTGACCAGGTTCTCTCTACAATCAACTTAGCCCATATCATGGGGGGCAGTTCGACGGAAACGAATGCAGAAAGCTTCTTAAAAATGTTGATGTGCTGCAGCAACTTGCTGATACAAACTTGGTTACCAATATCTTTCACGTAATTGAAGCATTTAAAATTTTCAATATAGTTGTCAAAGCTTGCTTTTGATTCATCCTACAGCCGGACTTCGCTGAAAGAATTGAAAATTTCAAAAGGTGTTTACGATAACTGGTGCAAGCGTAACACCTAAAACTCACACTGTCTTCTAACACATCAAGGATTTCATCAGCCATAAAGGATTCCCCCTGGGGCCCTATAGTGAAAAAACTGTTGAAACTGCTCATCAAGATATTTATCAACATTGGTCAAGATATAAGTGAAACAATAATCATACAGAGTACAAAGAAAAATTGTTGTGCTACATAACTGATCTAAACAGTAATCATCATTAGAGAGCTGCTCGCATGATTTGAGTTATTAGAGCTATGGAGCAGAAAATCTTAGCTTGCGGTTTGTAATGAACATTTTAACCAACTTTATCCTTAAATGCTGTTCATTTAAAAATTATGAATTTTGATTTTACATTTTAAATAGTATTTGCACTAAAAGAGTATATTGAGCTATTTATTAATAAATTTTTGTGGAGAAAATCAAAAAACATTTCTTAAATTTTAATCATATGCTATTTAATGTAAATATAATATAAAAAAAAGTGTTTTAATAGTTATTTTATCACTTAATTTTGAAAGTAAATCTTTTTAAGAAGATTTCAAGAGTCAATAAAAATATGTTACCAATATTTTGGTCTATAAAATAAAAACGGTACATGTAGCAATTAAACAACTGTAATAAAAGTTGTTGGTATTACATAGTAGAACACTCATGTAACCATAATTTTGAAAATAGTGACCGAATATCACAATTATCGGTAACGTTTTGAGGTATAAGTAGTAAAAAACTAACAAACTTTAAACTAAAGCTGCCATAAGTCTGTAACCCGTGAACCAATCCGACTGAATTTTTATCCAAAGTTTGGTGTGGTTGTAGGCAACAGTTGCACCAAGTTTTATCAAATTATGTAGAGTGGTTCTCATTCTACAGGTGTTTTTATTGGCGCACTATGAAGTCAAAACTTCACTCAATTTGAACATTCAAATATAGTTATTTTCCGCGGACAAAATAAAATGATTTTGATCACAGGGTACCTTGATGTGTACGCTATCACCCCATATAAGTAGCGTTCTTGGGTCAGCTAGGTTGGCATTATCGTGATCCACGCTAACCGTGGCCTATAGAGAAGAAACAATCGGGTCATTACGCTATCCCATGAATTATACCCGTGATGTCTTTCCTTTAAACTGTATTGGTTTAGTATTTTTCTTACGTTACTGATCAATGATAGTTACGCTCTCCCTAAACTATGCTGCGAGGCCCATGCCGCAGGTCCAATTCATTAAGAATTGTTAGTTGTTATTAATACTTTAAAGATAACGGACTTTATTTTGATATTTCTCTAGTCTGTAAAGTGTACGAATTTGCCGAATAGCTGTATTTCGAAGTTGTATTTATGTCTGATTTTAAGGGAAATGATTGCCACCTAAACTGAAGCACGTGTCTTCAATTTTTCAAATGAAATAATTTGGTATTTTGAAATTGCATTTCTTTGATACTCACTAAGATAAGAGATTGAGAGGTTTTTTTAGTGATTAAACGTTCGTTTTATTAATTAATCTGGAAACAGTAATCTTTAGTTTCATTATTCAAATTAAATAACACTGAAATGCATGCCACATCACCAACTAGGTTGCTTGCTTCCTATCAAAAGTTAAATATTTCTATTTCAATTAATCTAGTAAAATAAATATAAACTTTGAATCTTGTAAATAAAGACTATTTTACATTAATTCATTTTTATTTTTTCTATTTTCTCTTTTAAAATATAGAAACGTTTCTGTTTCTTTCAAATGCACTTTTAATTTTAAGTGTATATATTTTGATATGTATAAATTGTGTAGATATTTTGCTGGATTTTGCTGAAAAAATCATTAGAAGTATACTTTGATAGTCATCATGGATTCTATGTTAAAGATATCTGAGGTACCGGTCAGTATTTCAAAATTGAAATCTTTGTAATTTATAGCAGAATTTAAGTTATGTAGCTGAAACATTTTTAGATTTCTTTCTTGAATGTAATTAGAAATGCCCAAATTTTTAAGATTTTCTTGTAAGTTACATTACATGATAATAAAGTTTACTTCCTGGTTAGACTTTAGTTTGTAAATAATCTTTATAGAATCTTGACAGGGTTGTGCCAGGCAAAACAAGACACAATTTAAAATGTCATTAATCAAATGAAAGTTTGAATTTTCTCTTGGTAAAACTATGTTCAAAATATCTTCTGATGTGATTTTGCAAAATGCTAACAGAAATTCATTTTATTAGAACATTAGCAAACAACATAAGTTAAAAAACATCTTTGTAAATAAAATTTATTTATTTGTTTCTTCTGATCATTTGATATTTTAAAAGAATTGGTCCAACATTTATACGAGTAAGATATTGTCTTTGACAATTGGGTTACCAACCCAACAACGGTCCAACTGTCTATTTAAAGCTGTCAAAATCAACATCTTACTTGTTTAAATGCTTTTGGACAGTAAATGCTCTTTGTTAACTGGCTTAAGCACTTATTGGAGTGTCATTAACTCAGCCTGCTGCTAAAAATACCTATACTGCATTCAAGTCAAAATCACTTGAATGATACTTAAGTAAAGAAACTTTCTGTCATTCTTACAAACCCATCTTTTAAAAATATAACTTATATCATTCTGATATTTTATAGATTTGCATAACTAATTTCTCAGAGAAATCTGCAAATTTTTTAGAATGATAAGGGTTTCCAAGACCTGGTAACTTAATGTAATAAGCTCCGATCTTTTCATTAAAGAAAATACATAATATCCATGTCAACTAGGTAAAATCATTACTGAAACTTGAGCAATATAAGAAGTTGTGTAACTATATTGAAAATTACTTGGAAGCAGGTGTATGTTTTTATTTTACATAAATTTTAATGTCTTTAATTGTAGTAAAACTGATTCAGTTAAAAACAACATTAGAGACTTAATTTCACTTTGGTTGCTATTATATAACTTCTGTTGATTAAGGAGAAAAATACAGAATTGATTTAGGTAATTTAAACACCTTGATTTAAACTTAAAAAATTGAATTCTTTTTTTATTTGTTACAGCATCTTCATAAAAGTTCTTTGGAAGCAACGGAATCAGTTGAACAGCTGTTACAAGCTGTAATGAAGGTAATTTTTGTAAAATGTGATGCATAATTTCAAAAGAATAAAATGTTTTTTATTTAATAGTAAAGAAGAATTTGTTGTAAAACAAATGTTTATTTGTTATTGTAAATTTTGTAATCATGAGTAAGTGTAGTCATGGAAAAAAAAAGGTAATTCACTCCTGATAGTTGACTCCTGGTTAAAAATGCTTGGTACATCCGTCTGAAGAAATGAAATATTTTGTTTTGGTTGTCATTTTTATATTCTCAGACATAATGTTCATAAGTTCAGCAATAAAAAAATCTAAATTTAAAGTTCATCTATCATCCAATCATAAATCCTTCAATTATTTATTTGTCAGTAGGATCTAACCTTTGTGATTTTCTCTTTCGAATTTCATCATACATAAACATGTTCATTTATGTTATTAAACATAATAAAACCAACAAATCATCATTGGCCTCATGCGTGGTCAGAAGAAACTTTAAGTCTACCTCTAATGAATCTGCATAAGTCCCAAAGTTTTGAAATTACAAATGAACAACTCTTTCTAAAGGAACTTTTTTTTTTTAAACAACAGTTACATATATCAGTGATGTTTTTGTTTCATCATTTAATGCCTCTAAATCAGGTAAACTATCAAATACTTTAGTCCTCTTTTTATATTAAATATACTCCCTTAGTTTAGACATTCACGTTCTAATTCCAAATTAAATGCAAATAAGTTTACATGAAGTGATAGAATAAGTTATGCTTTTTGTATATCATGTTTTTCGGAAATTTTTTGAATTATACTTTTACTGGTATATTCTTACAAATTATTATATATTATATAATTATTATATAAATTATTGGTAAGCGAATCAAATGTTCCATAGCAAAAAGATTTAATAATGAATCATAAGTTTTATCACATTTTTATCACTCTTGCTGTAATTTTATTTGTAACCTGTTTGGTGTTCAACTTCATTAAACTGAATAGTAATTTTTCTGCTACTTTAATTATGAATTTAAAGTTCTACTGATTATAAAGCACTTTAAATCCACATTAAAAAAAAAAAATTAAATCAAAAACTTTTTTAAAAAAACAAGGATAATCCATTTTGTGATTTTTTTCTGTAGTTTTATTTTTAAATCTAAAAAAAAATATTAACAGTAGTTGAACTATTTCCATTTCCAACCACCTTGATCTTTGCACTTATAATGTATTAGTTTACAAAATTATTGCTACCTATTGTTCTAATTCAAGTCATTTTTCCACTAAAAGTAAGTTCCATTTTTTATTATAATGAATAATTTTTTTGTGCAAATCTGTATCAAAATAGATTTTAAAAATTTAAGTATAAATAATTAGACTGAAGTTTTCCATTAATTAGACTGAAGAATCTCAATTTAAAACCTCATTTATTTGCTGCAATTCCAATATTGATTCTATTTTTTATTACCTAGGTAAAAGTGGCATGTAGCGTGTTTGCAGATGTTTGTTCTAATAATTATTTTCTGGAAAGTCTTAAATCTACAAAATGTATTTCTCCAATCCCACAAGTGATAGGTATGTATAATAAATATAGATATTTAAATCCGGTCATTTACTATAATCATAGCATAATGACAAAAGTTGAATCAAGTTTAGTATTTAATGAGTGGTAGGCTCAATTGTGAACAACCTTTATATAAAAGAATATTAAATTTCATAAGTTTCAATACTAGTTCTACTTCAAAGTCCATTAATGAAATTTTAACATAATTTGGAAGAACTTTAGGAGCTCAAATATGGGTTTTAAAATCATTAGATGCATAAATAGATGAATTTATACATTTGCATTCATAAATAGATAAATTCAAAAAAACTTTTTCTGTCGATGTAAGTATTTTTTCTATGGTATGTGTATGTATGCATGTATATGTATATTTCATGGCTGATGATAGCCATAAGGCATGAAACTTTAGGTACCATACATAGTTGTTGTGTGTGTGTGTATATATATATATATATATATATATATATATATATATATATATATATATATATATATATATATATATATATATATATATATATATATATATATATATATATATATATATATATATAATGGAGAAACAATAACAATGTAAGGTACTGTTTTTAGCAATATGCCACCAATGGGGTATAGTAGGGTAGAGAATGTGTTATATATGAAATTTTCACAGAAATAAAAAATAATATGCTGAACACATTTGTACTCCATATACCATATATCATCCATATATATATTTGTGTGTGTAAATACATTTTTCTTTTATATCTTTTAATAGGATAATAATGTAGATTATGGTAAACAGGTTAACTATTTGAATGGTGTAATTCCTGTCTGCTTCCTCACTGCACACATTAGATGCAGCCTTTGGATTTGGCTTTTATGAACCCACTTAGCAATTACTATGACTACAATAACAGAAAATGGTTGAGAACTAATCCTGGGTATGTGATTAGTCAGTTTCAAATAGCTGCACTTTTTGGCTCAGCCTACATGGAAGCTGCCACATTGACAAATGCAATAAATGGCTTTCAAAAAGCAAGCATATGGCCAGTTAATGGAAATGTTTTTTCCAAAGCAGACTTTCTAGCAGCAGGAACTACTGACATTATATTCAGTGAAACAACCCCTGCTACTGATACTTGTGACTATTACCAACCACCTTTGTGCTTCTACCAATTTTCTGTCTGTGTTTACCAGTCATCCACTGGCTACTAACACCCAAGTATCTGCTTATAATAGCAATCTGAACACTTTCCAAAATATGTTATAATTTCATTAATGGGCTTTGAAGTAGAACTAGTATTGAAATTTATGAAATTTAATAATCTTTTATATCAAAGTTGTTCACAATTGAGCCTACCACTCATTAAATACTAAGCTTGATTCCACTTTTGTCATTTGATTTTTTGTTGTTGTTTTTTTCAAGAAATGTTAAATGTTTAATATTTTTTTATTTAACGCTATTTGTTTCTTCCTTGGTCAGATAGTTTGTATTGTATTTTGTCACTTAAAAAAAAGTTTTTTCAAGTTACATTATTTTTGTCAGTTTTTTTGATGACTTTAAGTACCTCATTATGTCCCAGTTTCCCCTACTTACATGTATACAGACAGACAGACAGACAGACACACACACACACGCACACAGACATACATACATACATACATACATACATACATACATACATACATACATACATACATACATACATACATACATACATACATACATACATACATACATACATACATACATACATACATACATACATACATACATACATACATACATACATATGAAATTTGGACTTTAATTAATCTATGTCTCAGTAAATACAAGATCTGATTCTCTTTGTGGTTGTGTATTTCAAACAAAGGCTGGGTGGTAGTTAAAAAATATTTTTTAACTTCAAATACTGTATATAAATATATTTTGATCCTCACTGATATATACCTAATCCCACTAATCTAACAGGCATCAGGAAGACCAGAGCTAGATAGTTGATTACTTGGTATGCAAACAACATCCATTGTAAAGTTATTGTTTTCTGATGGAAAATTTTTCAATATTGAAGAAAATTTTAATAATTGCATTTGAAACATATAATGAAAAGTTATTAAATGATCAGGTTTATGCTGCTCAATAGGCAGTCCAGTTCACAAAGACCACACACTTCAAAACTCTACTCCAGTTCACAAAGACCACACACTTCAACTCACACTAAGATGAGTTTTGTGTCACAGAGAGTTAATTAGAGTATAATATATAAAAGTGTTTGTAACATTTATGATAGAGGGTATATCAATAGAATATATATATATATATATAACAATCTAATATATATATATATATATAACAATCAAATAAAAAATTTTTCCTAAAATGTTAAAGAACTCTTGCAAATTTAAATAACAACATAACAATAACACAGTTAATTATTTTGTAACCATTAAACTCTTCATGGTTTTGTTTTAATATTTTTTTTGTCTGTTTATGGTCTCAAATTAAGGTTTATTATCTTTTTAAAGGTGAACAAGCAAAAGCAACCAGTCAATTGGTCTCTGTGTCAACATATCTCAGTGAGAATGGAACATTTTGGTGTCGTTTACTTGAGGATTTTACTTACAATGAAAAGTTGCTAAATGATATTAGTAATAAGTTATGGTAAATATAAAAACTAAGTTATGGCTTTTAATGGTTGTTGGTGCTAATAAATTTATGTGAAAGTAGATAAGTAGGAAGTGCTAGTTTATCTTGTTTAGTGTTTATGTTATTGATTTTAATTTTGCAGGTGGCATGTTAAAGACTTAACTGTAGAGGTTCTTCATCGTGTGCCTTTAAATTATCCCATTTTTCATTTCTCCCCCACCTATAACATGTACGTAAGAGGAATTGTGATAAACACTAAAGAGAAAAAGGTGATACACAAAATTATTTTAAAACTTTATTTTTATATTTCTCTTTTTTCTTATAAAACTATAAAAGTATTTAACAATTTATCATTATGTTCCAGTATTCAGTGAGATACCTTGATTTTGGTTGTGCTCTGGATGTTAGTGCTGAAACACAGTTTTTTCTCTTACCTAAAGAATTCCAAAATCAACAAATTTATCAATATCAGGTAAAAAAAAAAAAATGTGTTTTGATACATTACATTAATAAAATACTCTGTTAAATTTTTTTATTTAACAAACTTGTTGCATTACATTATTAAAAATATTTTTCAGAGTTTATGCTGTACTCTTTTCAATGAAGATATAAAAATACCTTGTGAGGTAAAATGCTGTTTTTATTGGGCTCTTTTTTATAACCTGAATGGTTCTTTTGATAAAGTTTTTATTACCACTGTCAAATTTATCACTTAATATACAGTGGCTTTTAAAAGGTCACTAAGATTTTTTAGCGATTACTTAAATTATTTCAATGATTTTTAAAAAGATAAAAGAAAGAAGAGATTTTTTTACACTTTTATTTGGAATACATTGTATACCCAAAATAGATTTTTAAAAATTTTTTAAAGTATTACTTTTGGTACCAGAATCAATCAAAAAAGAGAATCAGATCAAAAAACTATAATTAAAAAAATGTCAAAAAAAATTATGCTTTAATTCAGTATTTTGCATGACCACTCAAATATGTTTTTGCATAGATTCAATCAGATGCATACACTATTCTTTTGGAATTTTGTTCCAAATTTTTTCCAGCACAAATTTGAACTGCACAAAGCTTTCTACATTCATTCTTAATAATTTCTAGTCCATACATGACCAAATATTTTAGATGGGGTTCAGGTCTCGTGATTGTGCTAGCCAGAGCAGAAGAGTAATATATTGCCTTTAAAACCACTTTTTCATCAAGTTGCTAGTATGTGCCATTTCACCGTCCTGTTGGAGAATCCAATTTTTTACGCCTTCCAAAAAATTACTCATAAAGGATTTCAAAATATTTATTTAGGGAGAATTTACAAATATAAATAACATTAAGAATATAATTAAATTAGTAATAATAACCTCGCAGTAGGTTAAAGCTTAACTTCCAAAGTCTTTTTGTAAGTATACTGGTTTATTCTCCCTGTATAAATATTTTGAAATCCTATCCCCTTATGAGAAATTCACCTATATACCTATCAAGCTGCCACTGCCTTTTACTCTTGGTACATAAAATCTTTCCTTATATTTCTCTGAAGCTAAATCTTGATTTATGTTTAACCCCTCAAAATTTGATTCATTGTTAAAAATGACCTTAGACCAATCTTCTTCTGACCAGTGAAGTCTTTCCTTCTACCAATTAAATCTTTTAATCCTATTTGTCAACCTAAAAAGCGCATTTCTGGCAGCAACATAACAGTCAATACCTTTTTAATTAAGACACCTAACTGTACTGTAGCTAATACTAATGTAACCAGTCTTATTACTAAACTCTGCTTACAGTTCTCAGTAGCTAATTTTAGGACTTTCCCTTACCCTATGATACAAGAAGCTTTGATTCTTAGAATTTAGTTTTGATGGCCTGCCAACATTTTTCAGTGTTGTTCGGACACAGCATAGTGAAACACCACATATTGTTGCTATTTCTCATTGACTTTTTGTATTATCTTTGGATGGATATATTTGGGTATACTATTTGCCATTTGACTTCTTGTTATACTGATTTGTTGCCCATTTTTCTGATTCTGCTGTGCCAAGAATTTACCAACTGAAATCTTTCTTGAAATACTGGTTAGAAATTGATTTTTTGTTCAAATTTAATTGTAATTTACAAGATTTTCATATAGTTAAAGAGTTATTAAGTTTAAGTTAACTGACCTTATATTTTTGACGCATTTTTTCTATTATAGTTTTTTGAGCTTATTCTTTTTTTTTTTTTATTGATTTTGGTACCAAAATAAGATTTTTTATTTTTTTTATTTTGGTTATAAAATTATTCTAAATAAAAAATTTTTAGAAAATTTTTGGAAATAATTTAAGTAATTACTAAAAAATGACCTTACATTTTTGAAAGCCACTCTATTAACTATACAAAGCATTTTTGTCTTTGTTTTGAATTAGAGATTGGAGAACTGGAGACTAATTTTCTTATTTTACATGTCTTATGTAATTGGAATGCTAATATTTAGGGAATTTTTCAGACAAATGCATTTGAGCATTGGTTCTCTGTCATATTACTTTTCTCTTTTTTTACAATATAATTTTTATATATGTCAGAGTTAAATCTTTTTTTCCAAAGGGGCGGCGAATTTTTTCTGACTTGACAAATAATCACGTATTTAAGATTGAAATAAAAGGCTCAGCTACACAACAAATACCTGATTCTCCCTATAACCAAAAAAAAAACCATGTTGAGTTACGAACTATCCCTGGCAACAAGCTGATTAATCATGAAGTTATGAAAAAAGGTTCCATAGTGTGTTTTTTTAGTTAAAATGTTAAATTTTCTAATTTTTATTAATTTTTTTTTACTAATTTGTCAATTATTTTATTATTTTAGTAATTGAGCATGGTAAAGAAGTTCAGGTGAAGCTTTTTTATTGGTTTACTGTTTAAATTGTCTATTGTTGTACTGTTTTAGTGAAAGAGCATGGTAAAGAAGTTTTAATGGTTAACTGTTTAAGTTTTATTACATTATTGTCAGTTTAAAATGTTTTCAAAAAAACATTACCATTCAAAATGGTTCAAAGATTTATATAAATTTTATTTTTACATTTTTGCTTTATTATATATTTTCTTATTTTTAAAATCATACAGACCAACTGATTATTTTTACTTACCATAAGCATGGTAGTAATTGTTTCATATTCAAATTAAAGAAGAAAAAAAAATGGAATTAATTGGAAAAAATAATTAAATTTTTTTGAAAGATACATTAATTTTTAGAAATGTTTTGTAATATGTGTTATTTTTAAAAAATTGCTTCTTTAACTTTAGAAGAAATCACCTGAAGATCTTTTACCTAAAAATGTAAAAAATGATGATCAACATCAAACTCCTCTTGCTTTAAATTCATCAATTGCTCCAGTTGTGTTGATAAATTGTATTTCTTCAGAATCTGAAAAAACAGAAGAAAGTAAACCACAAATGAAATTTGATCGAATCTGTAGTGTGTCCAAATCAAGCTTATTTGATGGTAGTATTCAGAAATTTAACAGTCTATCAAACCTAAATGAAAAAAAAGTTACAAATTCAAAATCAGTAAGTCTTGATTTGCTACCTGGTTTCTCAAATGAAACAGATTTTGAAGCAACTGATAAAAGTTCCATAAATTCAGAAGAAAAACTTGAATACTTTGTTAAAACTGACCAGACAAATTTGAGTTCTCCTGATAAACTTAAACAACGCTCTCATCTTTCAAAACTTCCACCATTGCAAAACCTTTTATACAATTCTACAACTCCTCGCCATGACTCATGGCAAGAAATTGAGTTAATGAATATTTCAAAGCTATTGAAATCACAAGCTACCATTAAATTTTTCATATGTGCTGTATCTAAAAAACGTGTATTTTCATCACTCAAAACAAAAAAACTTGAGTTAAAAAAAGACATTTTTCGACAAGTTCCCAAAAATACTTCTGTCTATGTCATATTGAGAGAATTTACAGCTCAAGATCAACCTGTGAAAGACTTTTATATTGGTATTGCAAAAGTAGATGTCAATCAAAATTATAATTTGAGTCAAAATTCGCCAACAGAGAAATTCAATGTTAGCTACCTCAGTCTTTCATGCATTCCAATGATTGATCAACGTCATCGGAATATGAACTGCTATTCAAATATAAGCTTGATGGAAGCTAAGGCTATTATTAAACATTATCAGTTATGTTTGAAAAAACGAACAACCATACCTTTCACAAAAGATATTTTTGTAAGTTGCATAATTCTTTGAAAATTATTTTAATTTATTGGCTCTAATTGACAGGAATTTTATGAGTTTCTTTTAACACACTTTTCCTTTTTTCGTTAAAGATGGAGGAGGTTTTTTGTTTTAAATTAATCAAAATCAAAATTTAATTTTAAACATTTTAGTTTACTTAAGTTTTATTGTTTACCTTTGAGTTGATGTTTTTCTCTTTATTTTTAAAGTTGAGACTAAAATTTTTTTTTTCAGCCTTGGTGTGAAAATGTTTCTCAAGAAACTTTGCAATATGAAGAAAGATCTGAACAGCCTTTAGATAAAAAATCATCCGACATTATTTATTTGCCAAAAGAAGACTTTCAAGAGCACAATAGTGGGCAAAATACTGATGTTGTTATTGAAAATAAACTTTCTATATTAAAAATGGATAGTAAAAACATTGAGTTTAATGTTTCTATGCAAAATAATGGCTTACCTATTGCACCAGAGTCAAATATTGTTTCTTTGCACAGTACTATTGGTAGAGGTGATAATGACAAAATAAATAATCATAGTAGTGGAGAATTTTCCCCACGTGCTATACTTCAAAGGCCTCCAACAATTGGTTATTATGATTCTACAGGCATGTGGTTTCCAGAAAGTCATAGTGGTAAAAAAAATTAGATTTATGACAAAATTTTATTTATGCAGGGTGACTATTGCACAAGTATTTACTTGTGTACTTGTGTAATTCTAAATTAAAGATGAAAAATAAAAAAATTTGGTTAAAAACTTTTTAAAAATTTAAACTTTGATTTGTATATATTGCATAAAAATAGTGACTTAGTAGTTGAAAATAGGAATATTCTTTTAAAATACATTCTGAGATATACTCAAGTCGTGATTGAGATTTGTACAAATTCAACACAGACAATTATATTTTTTGATTGTTTAAATAAACACTCACACACATATGTGGATGTGAAGAGTAAACGGTGGAGATTATGGAATACTTCAAGAAATTTTTGCTATTGCGTACAAGTAAATTTATTCTAAATTTAATATAAGGAATGATAAAGTGTGATAAATTTAATATAAGGAATGATAAAGTGTGATAAATTTAATATAAGGAATGATAAAGTGTGATAAGAGCCTATGTAACTTACTTATGTACCTCTTGTTAAAGTTTTATTAGTAATTATATATGTTTGTATTTTGTATATTAATAAATGTTTGAAAGGCTGCTTACATACTTGCACATGTTTCAAAATGTATTTGAATACTTTCTAGCTGTTAATTACCTCAATTCAAATGTTGTGAATGGTGAGCTTAATGATCATGCTGGCAATTAAATCTACTTTTTCTGAAGAATAAATGAGCAGGAATCTGAGTAGATGAAACTCTAGCTGCAAAACCATTTACCAATAAATATGGAAAAGGAATTAGAAAAGCTACTTTTTTGTCTTCAGATTAAACATTAAAGTCTTTGAAGTGGCAGATAAAGTAAATTGTAAAGAAGATAGTTTTAGACTAAAAAAATTGTAAGGAAAAAAATTTTTTTAGACTAATAAAATTTAACTTTAAGTTGCATTTTTTTTTTTTTTTTTACCTAATTGTTTATTTCAAAATATTTTTCTTTACATTTTTTTATTCTATTATTTGTTTTAAATAATAAAAAGTTATAAATTGTTTTAAATAATATAGTTAGCATAAATATTGTAAAGATACAAATTTTCTAGAAAAAGCTACATCTGTATGTCTTTTATATCTTATTATTTCTTTTATTCTTTATCACATTACTATGATGATGTAATTCTAAGTACATTTCATTTTCCAGTCCCTTTCATTTTTTGAAAATGTTTTTATTTTTATTAAATTAAAAGCAGCAAAAGAGAGTTTGTTCTTTTTCTTGTTGTTAAGTAAATAAATGTGCTGTAAATTGATAAATAGCTGTGTTTTAGAGAAAGAAAAATCTTTGTTAAATTTTTTTTTACTTATTTAAATTTTGAAAAACTAAATATATATTTCTAAATATATTTTTATAAAAAATTTTTAGATTGGTCAATTTGTCAATTGACCAATGTAGTGAAATGTTAATTTCTATCCAAATGGAAAAAAATAAGAAATTTGGCAAACTTTATTTTTATTTTGTTTCATTTGGATTCAGCTTTAATTTCGATTTTTTTTTATTCTTAAAAGTTATTCCTTACTTTTTTAGATAATTCTTAAGATAAAGAAAAAAAAAGTTGGTGAAAAATCATGCCATCATTGGAAGTAGATCATTCCACTCTACTCAAGATTGGAGAGTCTCTTCGTGATGTAAATAAACCTTTAAAAGATCGTTTTAGAAGTTTATTTACACTTAAAAACATTAACAACGAAGACGCTATAAATGAAATTGCAAAATCTTTTAAGGATTCATCAGCTTTGTTTAAGCATGAACTAGCATATTGCTTGGGCCAAATGCAGAATGCACTTGCTGTTCCTATTCTTACTGAAGTACTGAGCGATGATTCCCAGGAAACTATTGTTCGTCATGAGGCAGCAGAGGCATTAGGTGCTATTGGCTCAAGTTCATCGTTGCCATTACTTGAAAACTTTAGGCATCATTCAATTGTTGAAATAGCTGAAACCTGCGATATTGCAATAGATAGGATTAATTGGTGCCAAAAGAACCAGAATGAACCTTCAAATCCATACCACTCCATTGATCCTGCTCCTCCTATGAAAGAAAAATCTACATGTGAATTGGCAAATATTTTACTAGATGAAAAAAAGAAATTGTTTGAAAGATATAGCGCTATGTTTTCACTGAGAGACAAAGGTGGTGAGCCAGAAGTGTTGGCACTTTGCAAGGGTTTGAAGTGCAAAAGTGCTTTGTTTCGACATGAAATTGCTTTTGTTCTTGGTCAGATGGCTCACCCAACATCTATAGTTTCTTTAAAAGAAACTCTTGAAAACAAACAAGAAGAGGGAATGGTACGTCATGAGTGTGCAGAGGCTCTAGGTGCTATAGCAACTCCACAATGTTTTGAAATATTAAACAAATATTTGCAAGATGATGAAAGGGTTGTACGAGAAAGCTGCGATATTGCCCTGGACATGTATGATTATGAGAATTCTGACCAGTTTCAATATGCTGATGGTATAGCCAAACATTTATGATTTAAATTTTTCTTGGATTTACTGTTGAAAGTTCGGATAATTCAGCAACAATTTTTTTTTTTTAAACACACTTTAAAGTCTCTACGTGATAAAAATGTTGTTGTTGTTTGTTTTTTTCTCATTCGTTTTCTCTCCTCTTTTTCTTCTTCTTGTTCTTGTATTTTGAATTTCTTTAAATCTGTAAAAAAAATTTCCATCAATGCTTGTTGTTTTTACACATTCAAAGCTAATTTAATAATTGATATTACTCCGTAGATTGAATAACTTTCCATTTAATAGTTGTAATTACCGATGAAATTCTTATCCACCAACTTGACCGTGTTTTTTTTCTATAACACAGAAATATATATGGCTGTTATTACTTGTAGTGTTATGTTAGTTAAGTGATAATAGCGGTCATAGATTGGTATATTGTTGGTACAATTTATTGGTGATAAAAATTATTATAATGGTATAATACCATTATAATAATTTTATGTTTATAATTTTTTAATTCCCATTTATTGTTTGTGAATAGTAAAAACTAAAAACTAGTAAAAATATTTTTTTGTGGATATTGATATTTATTAGTATATAATATTTACCTATATAAATCTACCTATATAATATTTATAATTATGTTTATAATATTTAAATTAATTTAATACTTATAATATATACAGTATTAATATATAAATTTAATTATTATAATGGTGTTAGTATAGAATATTATCAATAAAGTTTGATTGTTGAACCATTAAATTTGAATATTTAAGTTGAATTGATAGACACATATTTATACAACTTTTTTTAAATGCCATAGGCATAAAGTAAACCTAATTTAGTAGTGAAAAGTTTTTATCACAAAATTATAAACGATAATTATTATAAACGATGTAGATTGTTGATCATAAAATATTAAGTTTAGACTATTTACAATCTAAACTTTGGTTTCTGTTAAAATGCCAAGACTGCATTAGTTCCAAAGCATGACGTTTTTTGTAATGCAAGTTAAAAACACACTAGAATACAATTCTCGCATAATGAATCGAAGCAAATCACTAGACCTGGTAGACAGCATTTCAGAAACTAAAGTTGGTAGGTTGGAAAATATAAGAATAGAAAAAAAAACAACCACATTCCTCTACTGATGGTCAATTTACAGACCGGAGGATTATTGAACAAATAAAACTTCGGAATTTGAATAGAAAGAAAGAAAAATATTTTTTAATATTAAAGTAAGAAAAAATATGCTGCTCTTCATAACGAATAACGAGGCAAATTATCAGTCAATAAGGTTCTCTATTCTTGAAAAGAAGTAAAAATACAAGTTGTTTATTAACGAGGGACGTGAATCATCAAGAACTTCAAATAAACGTTTAGGTACTATAAACTTACCATTGGTGGATTTGAACCAATAACAGTGAGTTTGAAACAAGTGAGTTTGAGAGATTAATTTTATTTTCTTGTCAAGAAAGAAATGTTTATCAAGAAAGAATAGCTTAATCTTTCAAGTTTTAATCACAAGAGACCTCACATCTAACGGGTGATGACAAAAAAATGAGACTGTTCAATTTAAATTACCAATTCTATTAGTTGCATAGATATATTGTGTGTATTTGATTGCAAATTTATTCTAGTTTAAAAAAAAAACAAAAAGCAATCAAAATTTAAAATGAAAATAAACAAATCTAAGCAAGAGCTTCTCCGTGAACGTGTGGACGGTTTTTACACGGCCAGTAAGTAGCGTGTGGATGGTTTTTAGAAGGACAATAAACAACATGGTAAATACTTCACTTACTGTCATTTTTATGCAAAAAAAAATACCAAGAGCAATCATATATCGTGTAATTGAACGCGCAGAAAATGGAATTGGAACTTAACGAGTTAAAGGAAATAGTCGGGTTGCTAAAAAAATGACGAAAAAGAACATTACTAAGCTGAAAACTACGTTTGACCACAAGTATGGTGTCTCGCAAAGGCAAGCAACTAGAAAGTTCTTGTGCAATCAGTCTTTTATCTGCAAAACATTGGAAAAACACATATTAAATGTAAAAATGTCTTCTCGGCCTAATGGCTAAGATCAAGTGTAGCGAGCTGGCTTGGCCGGCGTGCTTGTATTAAACTGATACTTTTCTTTTTTTTCCGCCCGTTTCTCAAAGGGGAGGCAAACTCAGGGTCGACGTGCTTCTGGGTCTTCCCTGGAGAGGTTCGGGCAAGTCTGCAAGGCATCGGCTGGAGGACTCAAAATACACAATACCTTAAATGTAAAAATGCAATGATTCCATTAAGAATGGAGTCACAAAAAACCCAAAATAAGAACGAGATGCAGTCGCCTATTCGAAAAATGCAGAAATCACGATTGGATAATTGATGACGAATCTTATTTCACTTTAAAGCACAGCACTGTTAATGAAAGCCAAAATTTCTACTCTAGTAACTATAGCAACATTTCTTTACCACCAAGTGTAAAGTAATTGAAAAAGTGTTCATCTGGATTATTTGTATCTCAGCTAAATTTCTAAATCCTTTTTTTTTTTGTACCTTGTAAGCAACCAATCGAGCAAGAATTATACTTGAATGAATCCATCATAAAAAGAGCTTTCATTTCATCAAAGCAATCCATCTAGATGACAATTACATATTCTGCCCTGACCTAGCAACGTCACATTACGCATCCCTGACCTAGCAACATCAACATTATGCAAAAAAGTTGTAGAGCAGTATTTCAGACAAAATAACGTCAATTTTTTGTTGAAAAGGAAGAAAACCCTCTCAACGTGAAACCTGAAAGCAGGTCTATTGAAAACTTTTGGTCTGAATTGAAAGGAGAAGTATACAAGAACAACTGGCAAGCAGAAAATATTGATCAACTTTGCAATAGAATAAAATGTTGTTTTGGATAAGTCCGACTTTTATTGCCATACAAAGTCTTATGGGATCGGTAAAAGTTTGAACCGATAATCGATTCGTAGAAATGGAGTTATAGAAAATGAATAAACAAATATTTTTAAATGTTGAAAAATTCTCTACATAATATTTTTTTTAATTTGAAAGAAATCTTTTAAAATAGAGGAGTTATGCCCTTTTAAACTCAGTCATATTTTTTTGTCACCACCCGACATGAATACACTATCTGAATGCTATATTAGGCTGTTGAATGTCGCAGGTGTAGGTCCATACTTTTTTTTTTTTTTTCTTTTTACATTTTGCTGCATGTAATAAACTTTTTTCAAACAGAATTTTTTGGAGAAGGATTTTCATGTTACGTTTTACCATTTTTTTTCTGCTGGTTAAAATATCATCATGTAGTACATTCTTAACAAATATAAGAGTCCAAGTCCCAATATTCTAATGATGATGATAATGATGATGATGATGATGATGATGATGATGATGATGATGATGATGATGATGATGATGATGATGATGATGATGATGATGATGATGATGATGATGAATATTGTAATGATTGAATAGATGATGATGAATATTGTAATGATTGAATAGATGATGATGAATATTGTAATGATTGAATAGATGATGATGAATATTGTAATGATTGAATAGATGATGATGAATATTGTAATGATTGAATAGATGATGATGAATATTGTAATGATTGAATAGATGATGATGAATATTGTAATGATTGAATAGATGATGATGAATACAGTAGAGATGAGCAACAGAGTTAACCTTTGAATGCATATTTTTTGTTTGAAACTTTTAAGTGCTCAAAAACAGGAAAGTTTTTTTTTCTGCAATCAAACGACGATTTTTTCTTAAAAAAATTCTTAACTTATTACTTTATTTGTTGATTTATTACTTTGTTAATAAATTCGTAAAAAAAACTTTTATTTTGTACTTTTGGTTTTCTAAACTACTTTGATTTATAAATTCCTTGGTGTTCTGAATTTGTAAAATGTTCATTTTTTGTTTCCTGTTTTTAGCTATGGTGTGGTAGTCCACTACCACCTTGGTCGTCTGATATCTTTAGATTTTAATCTTTTTGTGTACCAGGCGAAGTATTTAACAGGAATCTAAAGTTAGTTAAAGTTGCATTTCAAATGTTTGCATTTTAAGCTTTTCTTTAGTAGACTCTCCTAATTTGCTTCACTGATTTAGAATCCAATCTTTTTTTTTTGCACTTTTCAATGTAAAAATGTTTCTTAGGATTTGTTAACTTGTTTTCAACTAATGCAGTGCGAATTAAATCAAAGAGGTCGTTAAGAAATCAATCAAATTTCTTTGAACGTTTTCAGTAGTTTGGCGATCCCAGTGATCCCACTAAAAAACCCTTTCTACGATCTTTTTTAAATAACGATATTTGCATCATCATTAAAGCAACGGCATTCGTAGGAGTTCTTGAAGAAATTGAATGTAGCGATGGAGATTGGATTACTTGTAGGTTTTCTATTCTGGATATCTTCACATCAGAAATCAAAGTTTTTTGAACGGGGGGTAACGTTATAAACAATTCTTTCCATTTCAATTGTAAAATTTATCTATTGATTAACAAATTAAAATAAAAACTTTTAAAGTTTACTCAATATTTTCTGACAAATAATTTAACGTCATTAAAATTATTACTAAACAGTTAAATAATCAGAAACTCAAAACGCTCATCCTTTTCTCTTCAATCACTTAAACCTTTTCGCTCCAAATGTGAATAAACGTCTTCAATTAAACAATTACAGCGCTCTCCCGTTTCTAAAAAAAGCTTGCCTATTTGGTTCTTCGAGAAAATATTTACAGGCGTGTGAAGTCTATTATAGAAATATATTACGTTATAAATAAAAACGATATTAGGCGTTGTATCCAGTTGTTGTAATTAGCGTAAAAAGTTGCATTATTGTGCGTGCGTCATATTCATTGTACAAAATTCATTGTGCACAATGAATTTGGAAAATGTATATAAAGCTGAGAAAGTGAGAGAAGCATAGAACTCTAGTGAAAAACATAGTCGTCTTGATTTTACATGTTTGTAGCGTCCATACTATATTACTAGTCCTTAGTGTGATGAAAAAACATTCACACACGATCAGCAAATAACACTCAAAGAAGACCTGCAGATTCTACTCGACGAGTATTTCATGTCGCTGAAACACAAAAAATGAAAGCTTGTGTAACATCGACTGTAAATTGAAGTAACATTACGAAGAAAGGAATAATAAGAAAAACAAATTCACTACTCCCTATATCAAATCCTTAATCAAATTTTTAATGCTTGTGCTAATAATGCTACTCCTCCACTATTCCGGGTTAAAAGGTTAAAAGAGTATCATTTAGAAAGCCATATGACATTGAACCCTCCAACTTAGCGCCCCTCATTTCGTCAAGAATTAGAAAGAATTTTTGAATCTCGTTCGAAAAGATTACTTAATTGTCTTCAAACTAGAATCTTTGCGATTCTAGTTTAAAGGCGATTAAGTAATCTTTTCGAATGAGATCTCTGAACGTAATATGAAAAATATCGCAAATTCAAAACGCTTTAGGAACTATTTTATACAGCATGCCGCGTTATCAAAACAATGTCACGGTTCAATTATTGCCACGTATGTAACGCGGTTATGTCTACCAGTGTCGTTAGAACTAATAGTAATCGTTATTATGTACCGGTTCGTAACTTAAGGTTGTCTTCGCCAGCGCGTAATTACGACGTTTTGGAAGCATCTTGTAAGGACGGATCTGAAGCGTGAAAAACAATTAAACTTTTTTTTTGTACTTTCTTGAATAGAAGCGAGGAAAACAAAAACCTATTTTCAAATATTTTCAAATGACGTTTACGTGAGTTATCTCTCTCTTCTTTTTCTTTTTTAATCTTTTTTTTCGAGTTCAAAGTTTCTTTGAAATAAAACGTAATGCGAATATACGTTTGTGTAACTCAACAAAATGTTGTTTGTTTGTTTTTTTTTAACTGATTTTTAGCCATGGCGTGTTCTCCACTGCCTCAATCAAACGCATCAGACAGCTTTTCTATGGAACCTGTAGTCGCGGTAGAGCACATTAAAAGTGATTTGGAGAGAGTTTTAAATCATTTTAATTGCTCTATTTACGATGGTTTCAATTGCGAAAGAGAAAATTCGTTCAATTTTGGTGATGTGAAAAGTAACGTCGACTATGCTCAGCTAAAAAACTTTCCACTGAGCTATAGCTACCCCCTCGTAACACTAGTGTTGAAATACCAGGCTCCATTAAAGGGGCACAAAAATGAAGTTTTTAACTAAGTTAAACGAGACAGCATTTCTTACAAATTTCTTTCTCGTGTAAAAGGTCACGGAAGAGGAACTTTACTCCGTCAACATGTTAAACATTTTTTTTGATAGAAGGAAAAGGGAAAGAAATTTGACAAATGTGATTGGTTGGTTTGTAGGATATATTTCCGACTTTCTTTGCAACCTTAGAAGAACTTAGCATACATTTACATGTGGCATCAGTTATGTAAATGTAAGTAATTTTCATACGAATAAAATGCACGAGACCTCTTATTCTTGTTACTGTATTCCGCTTTTATGTATACTTGACATTAAAGTGTTAATTTATAAAAAACTTTCGAATTTTTTATTTCAAGTTTTTCGCGCTTTCTTTTTATCTACGTTTCTTTTTATCGGTAAATTTAACGATTTCTTTATAAAAACGTTTTGATGTAATACTTTCTTCCTGATTCTTTTTTTCATATCTTTTATGCTTTTAAGATTTCCTATGTGACTGCAGATTTCACGAAAACGCATTCTTGTTTCGTTTCCACGCAGTTGTGCGTTTTTCCTATTTTATTTTATTTTAATTTTTTTTTTCTTGACAAATAGGCGGATCTGGGGTGGAAACACGCATTTATGTTGTTATAACCTATTTTAAGGATTAGCTCATACTTCCGACACTCTTTATAAATGTACAAAATCTTTAATGACGTATTGAAAAATATTCTTCTATCGGAAGTATTATTCACTATGCGAATTTGAAACGAAACCGTTTTTTTTTTTTTTAATAATTATGACTTACGTTTTACTTAAATTATTGTGTTGCTCATGAAGACGTTTAAGAATAAATCGCAGTGAACGTGACATTCGTCTTAAACAATTTTACAAACGATCTTAAAGCATTGACATTATTATTATTTCAATAACATGGTTTCTAAACGTCCTGTACAATTACATAACTTCAATCAATTTAGATAATAGAATAAAAATAATGCGCTCTCTATATTTCAGTGCTTAATAGTCGGTTAATATGTCTTTATATTATATTGATAATCTCGTCTAAAAGTTTCCTTTACTAGAAATAAAACAACCATAACAAACTGTTTTTTATAATAAAGTTCTTTCCGCTTGTTCTCTATATATGTTGATAAATTACCAACATAATCAGCATTCTTCGAATTGACATTTTTTTTTTTTTGTGTGTATGTTTACGTAGAGCTGTTTTAGTCAAGTAAGCTAAGTGACAATCATGCTCTGAAAATAGGAATTTCTGATTTGTTCTCACAACTCAGTTAAAACCTGGGGCGTTTTCTAAAAGTCAACTTTTGGGCTGCGTTTTACGATAGTTTCTTCGGCAGAATGGGCAGGCCTGGTGCGCAATATGTTGAAGCATTTCCGGATAATTATTATCTAAGTTAGCATTTATAGATAGATCATATACGCGTTGTAAAGTATTCATTTTTGTGCTAAATTGGTTTTCTATAATAAACGAACAGTGATTTGAATAGCCATTTATATTGAGGTGTCGGGAATCAATTCTCTTTTATGCATATTTTATACGACTAAAGTTTCAAAAGCTGAAGTTTTTAAAAAGGACTTCTCTATACTTCGGCTGTTTGGCTTTTGCAAAAGGATTTCTCTATACTTCGCTTGATTGGATTTACTTAACGTTGAAATGATTAAAACCGTTGATACTTAGTTGTTTCTACGTTGAGTGAAGTTGCTACATTGAAAGCGCGTGTGTGTTCTTTGTAAATCTTTATTATTTTCCGTTAATTCTTTAACTGTCGTGACTCTCTTTTCTTTAAGGTGCGCTATAAGAGCACGCGAGGTAAAAAAAAACTCGTCAGAACAGAAAATAACTTTTCAAAAATAAGAAGGGCGCTTTCTTTTGATGACGTTTCTAATTTATAAAAAACAAAAAAAATCATAGAAAGCCGGTGATAGTTCTTTCCACAAGTTTATTGTAAACTTGAAACTCGTTCTGCTCTTATTTAAGTTGACGGTGATTTTGTTCAAGTGTAATAAACGCAAACTATTATATTGAATCGTTGCGTTTCATAAATACCTAATAAACTGTCTTAAATCGATCTCCTAACTAAAATTATAACAAATTTTGGGTGACAAGCATTTCTTAAGTTTCCTGTTTGTTCATGTTAAATTCCGTGTCGAAATAAGAGTTGAGAAATTTTTTCAAAAGAATATTCCGTGCTGCATGGCTACTTTTTACCATGTGCGATTCTTTCGTAAATGTTTAATATGTATTTATGTTTTAAGAAATGCAAGCTTTTAATAAATTATGAATGCTGAAATTATAAGTATTTTCTTTTCATTTTCGTTATAAAATATACACTTTTTTTCTAAAGAATTATTAGTCATAATATCTGAACTGTTTTATAAGTAAAATCTTAACGTTCAATACGTTTACAAAATAAAATAAAAACAAAAGAAAAACTAAGCTTTTATCTTTAACATATTTTTTAGCAGCTGTTAGAGCAATGGGAACACCCAACATAACGAAGCAACGTGACTTTTAATTTAAGTTGGAAGGTCGTTCGAGTTAAAATATTTTGTTTTTTACGGGAATAGGCAAATTATTTGAGACTTTTTATGCTCGAGTACATCATTTTTCGCCTCCCAGCAAGACGATGCCAACAATAAATTATTTGTAAGTTATGCCCACGTGTTATTGGCGCCCATGTGAGCATTTTTCATTTTTTTAACTCGAATTATTTTGATTGGTCGCTAATCTTCACAAACCAATCACAATCAAGTATTTGTGATGACGACAGGTGCACGTGACTGTTGTTTTGGAGTTTTCAAGCAGCAACTTTTTTTTTATCAGAACTCGGAATTAACACAAAGCGAAAACTGAGTGGTGTAGTAATTTCTGGTTGATCAGAAAATAATTCATATTCTCTTTTAAAAAATATGAGTTTAGAAACGCTTCTAGAAGCTGCTAAAGTTGTTGAACAAAGAGAAAATGCAGGTAAGAATTTTCCGCATATTTTTCAAGTTATTTTAGTGTGAAATTAGTCTCACATTTTGTTTTTGTGTTTTAATGTTTTTAAGTGGCTTTAATATAAAAAAGTGGTAATAGTTTTATTGTTTTAGTATGGCTATTCCTAATTTTATGTTTTACTAATTAACCTTCTATGTATTTACATGCGCTCTTATCTCTAGGCAAATTTACAATAGGCCTTAGGAAAGATAGAAAATTCGCCAAAAGATCACAAACATATAGGTAAGACGTGACAAAATTTTTCTTTGTGTTTCATTTTTTTTTTTTAAAAAAAACTTAGTAGGCACATTTTCTAGCATAGTAGCTGTTTGTCTTTGTTTTAAAGGAATGTTTTTTTTATTTCTAGAGCTACTCATAACCAACTAGAGAAAAATAGGTTCGTATTTGTTATTTTTGTTGAATTTAATTATTACATATCCGCCTTGAACATTTTTTTTTTGTCTTTATGTTGACTTTTATCTTATAGTTTGTGTAATTATAGGCGAGCACATTTACGCGATTGTTTGGTTTCGTTGCGAGATTTAGTCCCAAACTCACCTGATACTTCTAAAGTTACAACTTTAAGTCTCTTGCAGAGCGCTAAACAATATATAAAGGTAAATTTAAATTTATTTTAATTTTATCACAATGATTTAAAGTTAAAGTTCTAATCTTTATTATTATTACCATTATTATTATTATTTTTATTTTTTTATTTTTTTTTTTTTTTTTTTTTTTAAATTATAATTTCAATTAATTGATTATAGTCTTTTGTTTCTATGACTTTTTCTCTTTCCTTCATTATTTTTTCGGCTTTCGAATATCACCGGGGTTTTTATTCTCCATATTTGTTTATGTTTTTAAAACCAATCACGAGTATTTTTTCGCTTGATTGCTCTGTATTGTTATGCAATTTCGAGCATTTCAAAGGGGAAAACCCAAGATCTTTGAACACGTTTCTCGTGTAACTTGGCCGTGGAAAGTTCAATTTTTCTATTGCCTTTTAGGTCTTAGAAAACCACGATCGTGAATCACAATCTATAAAACGCACTTTATGTCTCGAGCAACAACATTTACGTAAAAAATTAGCTGCTCTTCTAAACAGCTTCGATATTCCTTCTGACTCTATTATATTAAGCCCTGAAACTTCTATATCTTCAATCGAAGAGGAACTTATAGATGTTGAAAATGACGATGAGACAGGTTACGGCAGCGCCGATGACCGAAACTCGACTTCGTCTAGTAGTAGCAGTCTAAATAGTGTATTATAACAACTATCTAAATTATATTTTTGCTATTCAGAAAAATTGTAAGTAGGTAGAGAAATTTGTTGGAAATATAAAATATTGTATTTATGTAGAGTTTGGAAAACAACCTTTTTTAGTTTATGTAAGTTTAAGTAATAAAACTAAATCGTATTGAATTAAGAATTATATTTATTTTCTCTTTTCTTGTTTTAAAGAAATTTAGAAAGAGGCTTTGCGAATAAAACTGTTTTGTGTGTGTGTATTTTTTTTTTTTTTTTTTTTTCAGTATGTGAGTTTGTTGCATAGGGTCGTTTGATTACAGTTGTTTTGAGGATAAGTTTTGAAATGTTGCTAAAAGTCGCATCTGTATGAGGATTTTATTAACGAAATAGTTCACTGAAGCCGTTTCTCTTTATTTTTTTTCAACATCTCACAAGCGCATTTTTTGTGAAACCAATTATAAACAATATAAAAATATTTACTTGTCCTATTGTCAACTTAAGATTTTAATCGTAACTCGCCCTGGCAAGTTTATGCACGATTTTTTTTAACTGTTAAACAACTTTTTCTTTATAAATTATTTCATATGTCAAAATAGGTTTATTTATTGTCATTTATCCGGACTAATTCTATTGAAAACTTTTGTGTGTGATTTTTAACTTTGAAGAGTCTCTTTCTGGGAGAAACAAGTTTTGTTTGGAGAAAAGAAAATTGTTTTTTTTTTTTTTTTTTGTTTTGTTTTGTTTTTTTTTCTTGTAAATCGCTTATTTTTGAGTGTCTAAAACTTGTTTATATACACTCAAATTTTTTGTGCAATATACCTAGTGGTTCGCACTATAAAAGTTCATATTTTATATAGTTTATTCCGTTATTGGAAGTTATTGAAGTCACTTTTTTTGGCAGTTTATAAATTATCTGTGAGGTTTCTTATTCTTTTGTTTTCTCAAACTTTAATTTTTTTAAATTATTTTTACGAGTTTACCTATTTGTTACTTCTTTAAGTTATCCATGGTTTTTTTTCTCTAAAATACATCTGTTCAAATACAAGACGAAATCATTTTTAAGTCCGTGCGATCAACGACATTTCCCTCGCATGCTGAGATGCCTGCAAAGCTATTGTGCATAACTCTGCAGAAGCTGAATCGCTTAGCCGTTTAAAACGGTTTTCCCACATGTTTAATCACGTTGGTTTTTTCTTAGTCTCGAAAGTTTTATTTGGCAGCATTTTACTTGATGTCTCAAAAAAGTCAAAAAAAACACTTCGTAATAGCTTTAATCAATGTCATTGTTTGAGATTAGAGTAATATACGTTCTGGGCGAGAATTGTGATACTTGGATTATTGCTATTGTTTTAAGCTTGCTTTAGCTGGAATAATTTAACGGATTTTTTTAAAAATCAAGCTATTTGAATTTCCCCTCTATTATAATATATTTCTACAAGAACATGGTTGACTTTGATGTCAATTTTTTTTGTCGGATAAACTTTATCACAAATAAGGCTTAGATAAATATTTAGTTCCTGCTCCTTAATGACCGCTCACTGATTTGCAGGTGAGCAAGTTGACGGATAACAAATAGTACTTTTGAATTTTACATTGTATCAGAAAATCATTACTATGATTGGAAGAAAAAAAATTAAACTAATATGAATGGACGCTTTTTTAAAAATTCTGTACTATTTGTGTGAAGAAAACTTACATGAAGTTTTATCTTTTTGATCAACCACGTGCTTCGATCCACTTATTTGAGAATGTGCCACTTGCTAAGATATCGAAGTTTATTCACCCATTTTAAGACGCACGTGTAGCGTGGCATTGTATCTATTAGCAAGTTTTGTGTATGACAATGAAATCACAAAAGATATTGTTTATAAATATTATTTGTTTTTTATTTAGTTTCACGTTAGTAAATTAATTTGACAATACAAAACAGAGCACTGTATCAACTTTCAATGAAACAGTTGATTGAATTTAAAAAATAATAACTTTTCTCTTAATGAATGGACTATTCGAAATTTAATTGTGTTCTAATTTGATAAGTCTCTTTAGAAGATAATTTTTTTACCCATCCGTTTGAAGTAACTCAATAGATTTTATTAATTAAGTTAATAGTCTTAAGTACAACTGTTGGTAATTAAAGCATCTCGTGAACGCTACATAATTTGAATGAACTTTTATTTTGATATGTAATTATTACTTTTTTTCTTTTATTTTTACTTATAAGTACGGGGCTTTTTGTTTTTGTTTATTTAGCTTTTGATCATAATATAAATACACTGTAATGTCCTCTCGTTTAGTAGAAAGTGGCACAATAAGTTAACAAGAAACACAAATATGCGATATTTGTTTTCTTGGATCAGTTTTGTATTCTAATAAAATGAAGTAAGTCTTAAATTATAATAGTATACTTAGAGCTAATCACAAAATAGGAAATAAATATTCTTCTTCTTTTGTCTTACGGCTTTAATGCGGTACCCCCTACCTGTAGCGTCGCATAAATGCCAGTTTAAGAAACCTTTATTACGGTTATTGTTATTGTTATATACATCAGATGCACGTTTTTATAATTTTTCACCAAATAGACAAAGTCATAACTGGACGGGGAGTCTAGAGATTAATATTAACATATTGAAGAGTCATTTTGGGAGATCAATTCAATTCAAAAAATAATAAAAATATCTTTCATCATTTGTTATAGTGTGTTGTGCAATATATATTTTTTGCTTCGGTTTTTAGTTATAAAGTTGTTTGCATTTTTATGGATAAGTCGCCCGTTTTAAAGGAAAAAATACAACGACCACATGTTCTATAAGTCGATATTGCTCTCCATAGGGAATTGTAATCATGTTAATAAAAATAGTGCACTTTATCTCTTTAAGCCACTATATATGTCTTTTTTGCTTTAAATTTTTTGGGTATTTTTATTAGGTTGCACTCAATCCAAGTAGCTTAACTATTATTCCTTTAGAGCAATTTTTCTCACAAAACTATTTAACGACAACAACTTGCATGCAATGTACCGGTTTGTATGAGTTTATATAAGTGTATTTATAGAATCTTTTGTTTAGCGCTTGTTTACTTTCGTTTACATTACGCTAGTCAGCGGCTGGAAATAAATCGCAATTATAACGGCTGTTATTTACATTAGTACTTCTATTATACATTCTTAACCATCTTTTAAAGAAGCAATCAAAATGAAAAGGGTTAATGTCAAGCAGGCATAAATAATTATCGATAATCGTGTTCGATGGCCATAATTATGTTTTACAAAAACTTCTTCGTTCAATAAATTTCTATGTTAATCTATTTAACTACTCCATCTGATAAAAGCGTGCAAATCTTCTGACAATTACATTTCTTACGCTCACTTATCTCATAGCATTTTCGGCGAGATAAAGTTAATCTTAGAAAATTATTGGTCAGTAGACCAGCCTACTCTAAGGTAGTTCAAACTAATTACTCAAACAAAAAAACCATTTGATTAAAACCATTTGATTAAAAAAAAATCGCTTAAAAATTGGTTACGTCTCCAATCATCAGATTACTATCCGCAAATTGGTGGGTTGTTCCTTTAAACAGCTATCTTTTCTCATGATAGCTTTATAAGAATGCATGATTTCTAAAAAATGTGCAGACCAAAGGCATGTTTTCTGCGTATTTTCTCATAATAAAAAAAAAAAAAAAAAAAAAAAAAAAAAAATGGAACCATGCTGTTGCTTCTTCGCTTTATTGAAACTCACTTTTGTTCTATTGTTGCATTTGTGTTTAATTGAGGCATTTACTTACGCAAAATGGAAATTAGAAAAATAGAAAACTAGAAGTAAGAATTTTTAACAAAAATAGTGACACAGAGAAAGAAAATAGTTTAGGATACCTGAAATTGTATGTGCAAAATGAATCTACCTCCTGAGAAACTTTGGCGACAGTAACGATCAATTTTAAAAAGGCCGAGTGTTGAGCATTTAACATATCTAATGCGTTTACAGCTTTCATAAGTTGTAAATGCTTCACCTTTTCTGAAAATCTAACAACTGTCTTTAAACTGATCAGCCGAGCATGAAATTATCTGGGGAGAGTGGGGAGAAATGGACAGGTGGGAGGAATGAACCAACCCTATAAACGTCTTGACCAAAATGTTTTGTAGTTGCTTAAATGCATGCATTACTTCTTTAGATGTTTTTCTAAGCATTTTCAGGATGCTTTTAGAGCAATCGTGAAGCTTCACACGTGCAAATTTCGACACCAGAAAACTTTAATTCACATTGAAGCGTCTAAAAAGCAAGTTATATTCAACAAAATATAAAATATTAAAACAGTTTACACTCAATTAATTATATTCAGTAAAACATTAAATATAAATTGGTTTTGCTTATTTTTTATTTGTTTGACTTGTTTTGATACAATATTTTTGTTTTATTAGTTGCGTAAACAAATAGTTAAGCATTTCTCCCCACATGCTTGTCTATTTTTCTCCCTCACCAATCTCTCGCCATTTATACAGTCGTAAGATGTATGTTAAAAAAATCATGTATGTAAACTATTTTTAATAAAGATTTAGAGGAATCACAAAAATTTTTTCAAAGGATTTTCATTTTCTTTACGTTACCTTTTTGTTTTTCGTAAAAAACCTACGTGAGAAATGCAGATCGATGCGACATTAACTTTCCAAATAAGAAGAATAACAAGAATAACAACAAAAACAAAAAGCAAAAAAAAAAAAAAAAAAAAAAAGCAACAGATATTTAACAATAAAATGAAATCCTAAAATTTAACAATGAGCCGTTATGTGGTTTTAAACAACGAACAATTTGTCTTTATTATTTTTAAGTTACTTTAAATTCAAGCTAGATCCAATACTTTTTTTTTAAGTATTTATTCTTTTTGTAATGTTCCTAAAATTTGAGTAGAAATGACAATAAAATGAAATCTTAAAATTTAACAAAAAGTTGTATGTGGTTTTAAACAGTGAACAATTTGTTTTTATTGTTTTTTTAAGTTACTTTAGATTCAAGCTAGATCCAGTACTTTTCTTAAGTATTTATTCTTTTTGTAATGTTCCTAAAATTTGAGTAGAAATGACGTAAGACATCCGAAACTGATTCTGGACATTAAAAATTAATTTCGTCCGCTTTTTTTCTTTTTAATTTTTCAAGTTGTAATTCTATAAAGAAATAGGAAAATTTCTAAAGACGTAATCATTACTAATAATTCTTCAACATGACGGATAAATCAAACTTCAACAGCATCATGCGCTGTTGTAAAAAAATGGTGGTTATAAAGAAAATGGTGTTAGAATTACGTCCTGGCTCAATAATACCATATCTTTGGCTTTAAAACAAAAAAAAAAATTAAAAAAATTTTTTTTCTTATCTTAAAATTGTATCATTTCTATCATTTCAATCGTTGGAAGAAAGTTATTTTTTGCTATGATTTTTTTTCTGAAATTTTTTGAAAACCTAAAAAATTTCACATTAGTTTTTAATGTAGTAATCTTGTTTAAAGTAATTCGTATTTTGAAAAATTACTTTAAAATAATCTAAAACCTTGAAAAGTGATCACTGCTTATTAAAATTAATAATTTTCTCCCAACTTCCATAATCCGAGATAAAACTCTTAAGCCGCTTAATTAAGTCTCTCTACGGGTATAAAATAATAAACGAATAAAAACAAAAGAAAAATAGAAAAAAATATCTCTTATAAAATTCGTTGAAATCATGGTTAAGATTTTTATTTGTCACTGAAAATATTTTTCTAAGCGCTGCGAATATCGAAAGTTCAACGTCCTTTATTTTGATTTGATGTTGTGTTTTTTTATTTCCTGGCAGATTTCTGAATTCAAGTTTTTTTTACTCGAAATAGTTTATTCTATTCACTTAATATGTTAGTGAACGATATAAAAAATATACTCGTAATGTTCCTAAAATACAGAGTTAAATTTTTTGAAACTAAAAAAAATTGTTTAAATAAACTTATAATTTTTATTAATAAAACAAATTGTTTTAAAGTTATTTTTCATATGGTTTCGAACAACTGTCGGCGTATATAAAGGTTATATTGGTTCTTACTCTTTGTTCTTCCCCTTCGTTCTGTTTTTACGTTTGATGCTGTTGCGAAAAATTTTATCAAATTGAATGACGGCTTTACTGAAATCTTTAATTTTTAAAAGTATAACTTTGATGGCGTGTAAATTAGATAACATAAAGTCTGAATAAATTGATTTTTATGAATAAATTCCTCGGTCCAAATATTTATTATACAGAATGAGTTCTCTTGGGGGTTTTCCCTGAAGCTTTTAGATATTTAAAAAAATATTTACGAAATATTTTTAAGGTTTGAAATATTTTGAAGTTATTTTCGAAATATTTTGAAAAAAAAGAAAAAAAAACAAATCGGCATATATTGAGGATTGAAATTTTATTAGCTGAAATAAATTTTAAAAAGTCTCTGCCAATATTTAAAAGCATCTCAACACAATACTGTTAATTTGTAAATAATTTTCTTTTTTTTTTTTTTAATATTGCGGTTAGTCCTACAACTCACGGGGAGAATAAAAAAAGGGTACTTTATTTTTTCTCCCTAGTTACATAAATGTTTTTATTAATAAATGTACATTTTAAAACCTCCATTTCAAAAACATGTTTTGATTTTATAACGTGTTTTAACTTTGGTTTCGCACAGGATTCAGTGATTGAAACTTTACAAATTTCTAAATAATTTTTATTTCAAATTTATATCTAACTTTCATTATCATGTATTTATTTGTTTTTATAGAAATTTTTATTTTTAATTAGATTGGCCTTTGTTAAAGTAATTGGCTTTTGTTAAAGTAACTTTTTTTTCGGCGCCGAACTCAACGACTTTACTGGTTTTTTCGTCGTTTTTGTACAGAAATCATAGGCTCGAACACACTTTGTCTGTTTCAATTAAAACTGCCCAAATAAGGAATTTTAATGTGTTCCGTTTCACATTAAAGAAGTAACCGTAATATGACGCATGCGTAGATAGCTCGCTTGTCTACTAATTTAACGTGACACCGTTTATTAAAAAAGTATGCAAAAGAAGAATTTCATTAAATTATGCATACTGCATTTTAAACACTAAAATATCAGTGGCTTCCATATCAAGAAAACCGATATATTTCGCATTATATTTATATTCATATTTTTACATATGAAAAAACTCTCCGTATCTTATTCGATCGTTGTTTTGTTCCAAACCTGACAAACGGTTTTATTGCGGGTTTGTATTAAACAGAGTTCTAATTTCACTACAAGACAATTATAGTGATAAAATTGTAAACTAATCAAAATATTAGGTAAAAACACTTAAAAATTGTGACATTTAAAAAGAATTTAAGAAGATATTTTCTTTGCAGGTAATTAAACTCGAGCCACATCCATATTAGTGATTTTATTGCATTAGATAAGGTTTGTAATTGATTTCCAGGGATATTCTTCGAAATAAGCACTTTATTCCGTGATGTTTATTATTGTAGGCTAAAAATATAAACAAATACTGAGTTGCACATATGAATTGCATCTTCTTACTTCTTGTGCTGGACAAGGGAATGTTGGCTCCAACAAATGAGTGACTAGTAAAAACATGAAGAGCCAAGACCCCATAAATAAAGTTTAAACTAAACTCCTGTTACAGCTGGTATATGCAGAGATATTACTATTTTATGAAAGTTTCAATGAAAAAAAATAAAATTTATAAAGGTTGTTAAGGTTTGTGTGTGTATATATATATGTGTGTGTGTGTGTGTGTGTGTGTTTTTATATATATATATATATATATATATATATATATATATATATATATATATATATATATATATATATATATATATATATATATATATATATATATATACACACATACACTAATATATAAGGGTATATACTAATACATAAGAATAATACATAAGGGTGTCACGAAGGTTGTGAAAACTGGTAAAGTGATGCGACGTGATTTAATTCATCCACGATTTTTTATGTTTAATCTTGAATTTCATGATCGTTAACAATCTCGATATATCCTGTAATACTTAGGTCGAAAGTTTCGTGATTTTCTCAATTTCACGATTAATCACGAGTACTCTCGATTTTCACGATCAATCACGATATCTCTGACAATTCACAACTTTTCAAGATAATAAACCATTTTTTAAAGGTAATCAGTAAATGAGTTTGCTTAATGTGTAATGGTAACATTTTTTTATAATGTAAATTTTCAAGAGAAGCAAAAAATGGTGACAAAAAATTATGTGAAAAACATTTTTTTAGTTCCTTATTTAATTTTGTTTAACTATTTTTCGCAAGAATGCACAACCATGTCCTTTTCATTTATTTTAAAAAATTCTCGAAAGAATTCCTGGTGAATATTAACACAGAAAAAAAACACGAACTCTCACCACTAAAATCAGTATTAACTTCGGTTTTAGTAGACATTTTACAACAAATTTTGTGAAACATTAAAAATGATCAATTGTTTTGAACTATGGTTGAGCTTTTACCAATTTTTCATCGGTATTTCCGTGAAATTGTTTCACCGATTTACCGCTAAAAAAGATGGCGATAAATTTTTTTTTAATGCTTGAAAATGTGAAAGAAATGTTTTTGGAACTGCAAAAAATTATTTTACATAAAAAAAAAAAAATTAATTATCACTTGCTTCCTGTTTAAACTGTTATTTGTTTTGCTTACAAAATTATTCCGTTTGCTTTGTTTTGTCTAAAAATTTTAAGGAAGATATTTTTTCTTTTCTAGTGTTAAAAACATTCTTACTTTCCACGTGTTCCATAGATTGTGAAAAATCAACAGTGGAATTAAAATTTTGTAGAAAAAATAAAGGAAACACTTTAAATTAAAAAAAAAACTACTTATAAAATATGTGCCAATGCAACTAATGTTCTGCAATTTATTTTTTTGCCAAACATCATCAATACCAACATGAACATACAAAAAACCTGAAAGTGATCTTAAAAAACAAAAACGCACCTGAATCATAAGATGGTAGACATATCATCAATACACACTTCAATAAATTTACAGGCGCTGTGCTGTTTAATTTACATAAACATTATTTTAATTTGCTCAATAGTATATCTTTTTACTCTAAATATTAATTTTATATATTTATTGAGAGCATCTTAAAACAAAAAATCAATGAAGAAGAAAAAGATTTTGTTTTTTAACAACCCTGGGTACAATGTGATTAACCCTGGGTACAATGTTATACTAGAACAAATATTATGCTTAGCAGGGATAGCAGAGGTAGGTTGGTAGGGAAATTGAATCTTAGATGGAATGCTCATAACAGAGTTTGATGAACTCTTTAGTATTTACACTCTATCTTTCATATAAAACCTACATACTACATATTATTTCTTTTATATTTAACATATATCTCACAAATTGCTTTAAACAGTTTAGAATAAGATATATATCAGCCATATTTAAAATGTATATCAATCATATGCAAGATATGTAAAATAAATTTTCATTTTTTTAATAGAGCACATTTTAAAGATTAAAAATTCATCAGAGAAAATGAAAATCTTTCTTTGCTCCGATGATCAGCTTTGAAGCTTTCTTCGCCACTCCAGACGCTTTGCAACGACCGTTCTTGAAAGCAAAAGTTTTTTTATGGCAGCCCTTCCACGAATACCGGCTTAATGTAGCTCACGGCACACAGTTTTGGTAGACGCTGGATTTTTAATATGGTCTTTGAGTTCTGCTGCAATTTTAGGAGCTGCAGTTCATAATACGTATTAGTGTCCAAAGGTCCTTTTCTGAAAGCTTTCCCTTTCTCCGGAACCACACGATAAAGTGCATGAATAATTAACTAATAGCCACAAAAAGTTCTAAATTTTGAAGATTTTATAGACATTTGAAGTATTTGCTTTTTTTAAGCTGGTGTTTCTATTATTTTGCCCAACCCCTGTGATAATAATACAACATTAGTAAAATATTAATATAATAATTATTATTATATAAATATTGAAAATCAGTTTTATACTAATAACTTGTAGTAACTTTATAATCCATCACTTTTTAAAACGTTATAAATAGCTTTATAAACCACCTTTATAAACCACCTTTATAAACCAGAAAAGTAAAATTAAAACTATAAAAACCAAAAGTAAGGTTAAAGTTTACTTTTTTGAACTTTTATAATTTAAACTTTAAATTAGGATTTAATTATTTCCTTTTCTTAATTTCATACCTGATTGTATATTTCCAATGACATTTTTAATTAGAATTAGGGAAAAACTCTGATTAATTTGAATTACCAGGTTCTCTAATCAATGAACTAATTAAATACTTGTCGAATTAATTACTTATTAACACTTAAGGTCAGCATTGTGATTAACTTTATGATAAAAAACGAGGAAACATGCACCACAAGTCATATGATTATAAGATTATAATATTGTCAAATACTTTCACAGTTGTTTTCTTTGATTTAGTTTTGCTATAACAACTCATTGTTTAACAGTCTTTTTATGAATGGAACTTAAATGTTGGACAAATATTCTAGATTAGACAGTAAAATCAAATAAAATATATATATATAAGGCTTTTTTAGAATGCTATATTAAATTTATCAGCAGATTTAAAAAGCTTTAACATATATAAATATCTTTAAATAGGTACAAAATCACACCCTTAATTGGATTGTAAAAACTCTTTAATTCAATTTGTTCACAGGAAACTTTAAAGTTTATTCCATAGTAACAAGAGTTGCATTTAGTCAGCGAAGAGCTTCAGGTGAAAGAAACCAAATCTTATTACTGTTAAAAAAAATCATCAATAGTAAACATTTTTTATCTTGTTCTGCTTGCGAGGTTTGTGAAACCTCTTTTCTGTGCTATTTCTTTATTTCTTCTTAAAGAACATCATTTTTGACAGGAGATTTTCAAAACAACATGAAAATTTTTCTGACGAGTTGTGTGATGACAAACTGCAAGTAAACTTCCACTTTCGGAATGAAAATGCTTTCATTTTAAGATAGTACCTAAAAAAAAAATAATTTCAAATTCTGATTCTGTCATATGCATTTCGTAACTGAGCACACAATACTGTCGTCAGTTTTTAGTACAAACTTTGCAGCTTTTTTGGTAATATAAATATCTGCAGTTTTTTAGACCAGCAGAGGTTAAGAAGTTCAATTCAGGCTCAAATTCCTAGGAAAATTATGAATGACGCAATAACAGCGTAGCAGAATAGTTTGTGCAAAACTTTCTGCAATACCCTCATAAGCATCCTCTCATGCAGCAAATCGAAAGGATTGCAATTATTACGAATGCAAAAGTTTAGTATTTAATAGTTTTAATTCAACCAATGTTGGAATTTCTCTAGAATCTTCCTCACAGTACAATTGAGTACTTATAAAATAGTTCAGGAAAATGACTGGTGAAAATACAGTAAGAATGACAATGGCGTTCTCTCAATATTTAAAAACCATAAACTTTCAAGCTCGTCTCATCGGCAAAATCAATGGACCAGTATCTTAATCACATTTTTAATTAAAAGTTTAAAAAAGATGAAACAAAAGAAAACAATAAACAAAAAAAAAATCGTCCGAAGAATTTGAAAAAAATTGAAATGAACTAAAAATGTAAACAAAGATTGTAGACAGGCTTGGACTGGGCCGCCGGGATACCGGGAGATTCCCGGTGGACCAGTTGGCATAAAAAATTATATTATATTTTTAGTTAGGGTACATTTTATTTTCCAAATAAAATGTAAATTAAAATTTAACTAAAAATTTAATAACTTTTTTTTTGGCCTCTAATTACATCTAATTAAAGGCCATCTGCCCGCTAGTTATATAAATTTTGGCGGCCATCTTGAGCTTATCGAAAATAGTATTATATTAATAGTGAATTTAAGCATGCGCGCTTTATCTTTAGGCGGTGTTAGTACAAGCGTTAGCAAGTGTGCTACCACTGCAAGTTTAAAAAACGTTAAGCACGTAAAAACTTTGTCAGCATTACAGCATCTGAGTGGGTTGCTCAGAAAGTTTGATGCTAGTGTAACAAAAGATCAGCTTCAAACGGAATTATCGGACTTTGCAAGGAAAATGGGAAAGTTTCGAAATAACTCTTGAAGATGAATGTAGTTTGATATTTGACACGGAAGTATCTGACTCTGTCTCGGACAACATGCAACAATATTAATCCGAAGAACCTGAAACTGTCTTTACAATCCCAGAAGTGGAAAACAGTGACAGCCACAGAAATAAATGCAAATCTTGCAAAAAATGTATTGTTTGTTGTTACTTTGTCATTTGAAGTTTAACTTGTATAGTCTTGCGTATTCAAATTTGTTTCTGGCTTACAAATTTGTGCTGACATTATCCTCATCACAAGTTGTTTGTGAAAGGTCATTTTTGAAATTGAAATATATTTTGAACAGATTAAGAAATTTGATGAGCCTGTCAAGTTTACAGTCTTCATGCTGATATCTTGTGAAAAAGACCTTCTTTCGAGAATTAGTAACGATGCAATAATTGATGTCTTGGCATCGACTAGTCAAACGATGAAAAAGTTGCTATACTAGTCAATATTGAATAGCGATTATGTCTACTATTTCTAGACTCCAACTTACAGCAGTGTTTTATATAATATAAAATAGGTAAATTTAGAAAAATAAGGACGTTAATCATAGTCGCTGTCATGGGCGGCGTGAAGGCTCTCAGCGCCCCTATATATATATATATATATATATATATATATATATATATATATATATTAAATATATGCAACATACAATGAAGTGGGCCGCCATGACCAAATTTCCCGGGCCATTTTTTCAAGCCAGTCCGACCCTGATAGTAGATGAGCTTTTAAGTTTGTTAAAGAGACTTCCGAAAAGGATCTCATTTATAGATATTAGTCTTTGAAAATAAATTTATTTGTTTTGTCTTTTACTATTTGCTACTAATTTTTTTCATTTCTCTTAATATTTTAAATATTTTACCTCCTTCCTTCACCCTCCCCCCCCCTCCCCCTACTCACATACAAAAACACTTTTTTCTTTTTTTCCCGACGGACGCTGGTGAGACAGTTTTAAAAATGAACCTTGCGAACTAAACTAAATGTAAACACACGTGACAAAACAACTCGTTTTAAAGGTACTACGAAGGTAATGTTATGTATGTGCTGATCATTGATTTCAATTATAAATCGGTGTGGTAAACTAGACTAATATAAATAAGTAAATAGTTCCGAAATATTACTGGTAAATACTTAGCTTTAGATTAATTCTCTAAGAATTTTTTACCTTTACTTTTTATTGCAAGTGGAATTTAAGTAAAATCATAGATGTTGAGTCTTAAAAAGTGCAAGATTACTTCATTTAAATCCAAATTATTACAACGCTTACTGTCAGTTGATTACACATGGAAAAACTATGATGTTACTAGAAGAGATGATCTCTCCAAGGTCAGTAAACACGATATTGTTAATCTCTCTTACTATTACTTATTGTTATTTAAATATCATCTTTGAATCAACTAAATAAGTTTGAATTTCATAACAATAGAGCAATAGAAATAAGTATCCAAACAAAACATTTTATTGTGAATAATAAACTTTGTCAGGTTTTTTTCAGAAAAACATATGTTTTTGATAAATACTTTTATAATTATTCTAAAAGCAAATTTAATCACGATTTTATGTTGCAAAAAATTAATCAAAGGTAATTAACTTGCGTTGCTAAAATTTAACGATTATCCGAACATGTTGTTTTGTAAATGAAGTTTTGAAATTGATTATTAAAAAAGTTTTTAAATCAATAGTTTTAGAAATATTGTTTTTTTATAATGAGTAATTTTTAATAATTGACTGATATTTTTTTAAATTCATTTGATTTACCATTGACATCATCAAGTATGGGAGTTAAAATCAAGGAATGGTCCCAAGCTCAGCACAATTTGGTTATTGACTTGTTCAAGCAAGATAAAACATTTAGGTCAATAAATAAAACGACTGGAATGGCATTAGGAACCATCAGCGATCTGTTTAAAAAGTATAATATGTTTGGATATGTGTAAAATCAGCCAAGATTTGGAGTTTAGCGTAAAACAACATCAAGAATAGATTGATAAATTGTCAAGATGGTGCAAAAAAACTGCTTTTTATCAGCACCAAAATTTTCAACCTTTCTTGAGAAAGATTTTGGGTTACAAGTGAGCTCATGTACTATTTGAAATTGATTGAAAGAAAGTGGATTCAAAGTAAGAGTTCCACCCAAGAAACCATTCCTAATATGCGGTAAATATGCGGTATCATTCTAAAGGAATGTTTTGTGGATGGATGAGTCAAAATTTAATCTTGTGAAGTCCGATGGAGCTCAAAAAGTATGGAGAAAAAAAGGTGAAGCATTCACACTCAGTTGTATTCGAAGCATAGTAAAATTTAGTGGAGGCAATGTTATGGTATGGGGATTAATGGCTTGGAACGGAATAGGAAAGCTAAAGTTTATTGATGGAATTATGGAATCTGAGGTTTTTGTTAACATTCTCAATAAAAATCTTCTGGTTTCAACTAAAAAACTGCAATTAGAAACACATTTTATCTTCCAACAAGACAATGATCCTAAACATACGTCAATGAAAGCAAAAGAGTTTTTTACCCAAAAGCAAATTGAGTTACTTGAATGGCCAGTGCAAACTCCAGATCTCAATCCAATTAAACATCTCTGGGCTATTCTGGATAAAAAATATGGCACATGATGTCTTAAAAGAAAAGAAGAGCTAAAGATCATGCTCCAAAAAGCTTGGGCTGATATCGACTCAGATATGACAAAGAAATTAGTTGAATTGATGCCATGTCAACTTGAAGAAGTCATAAAAGCTAAAGGTGGTCCAACTCAATGTTAATATTTACAAATTCGCAAAAAAAAAACATTTTGCCTCACTCTATGTTACTTTTTCTATGATAGCTCTGCTTCAATTTTTTTGTAAAGCCAAATATGACTATGGTTAGTATTGATCATGCCCCAAAAATGAGCCCTTGGGTTGGGTGCTTGGAGAAGGTGATATTTCTCCCTCCTATCAACAATTTTTAAGCACAATAAAACTCAAAGCTCCCTTTTAATGCTAGTGCTGAGTCAAGAGTAGAACTTTTAAAACCTATCTGATCACCAATATCTAGAAACAAAGCTATTCCTGTCAAGAAATGAGGTAGTATTGGTATTAACTTTGCTGCAACTAAAACTAGAATTAGATGTTGCCAGCTGCAACCTCATGAAAAATCTCAGACAATTGATAAAAAATCAAAAATAATTGATTTCCAAATATTTAACAATATGAAAATGATAGCAAATTCGAAGTGATGTGATCAGTCTTTTAGCAATGCTTTAGTAGCTTTCTTTGGTCTCCCAAATTTTTTTTTACCAATAGGAATATCCTTTACTGCCAGTGGGGTTTACAATAATTGGTTTGAATTGTTTGCACATGAATTTCTTAAAAATATTTGGACAATTATATACACTATGTGATTGATTTTCTTCATTGTTGATCATAGATAAGGTTCAGACCTTACAAGCTTTTTGTTTGAATCGATCAAAAGTCTTCCATTTCATTTGTTTGATGTAATCTATTTCTGTCTGAGTAGTTCTTATTTCATCATTTGCAGGTAAATAGTATTCAGTTGATTCACCTATTTGCTTGAATGAAATTGGTTTGTTGGTCTTAGCGCACTGATAACCTTTTGTCCACAAATTTATCATAATTCTTGGTTCTTGGCTGCACAGTGCATAGAAACATGCTCTAAGACCTTGCAAAACATCCCCAGAAATTTTTTTTTTTGGTTATCATTAGAAAACATTTCCTCATTCAAAAAATGTAAACGACAACTTTTTTTAGTGGGGGCCTGGCAAGAAATCACATATTTTAGGGGAGTGCCCAGGAGTTTTATTATTCAAGATAGGTAACTAAGAAGCATGGAGCATACTCAAATTTCTAGTTTTTTGTTACTGGTGTTGAATGAGGATGGCTTGCAAAAAATTAGGGTAATTGGAGCTCAACCAACCCCGACCTGACCCCTAACTGCCCCCTTCCTAGAACTACGTCTCATTTAGTTGTAAAAAACTTTTTTTTGTTCTATCATAAACTAGATCAAAATTCATTGACAGATTTCAAATTTCTTCAAAAAATCTCTTTTTGTTTAAGATTTATAACCATGCAAAGCTTAAAATTACCTCCAATTTTACCCCCTGAAATAACTTTAAATGGTCTAACTTTTAAACAAAAAAAAATTTTTTTGATGTAGTTTAAAATCTGTTAATGAATTTTGATCTAGTTTAATATAAAACAAGCAAAAAATTGAAAAGGGTTTTTTGGAACCATACCCTACGGGGGATCATTTGAACACCACAAAATCATGCCCATGCCCCTGTATTTAGATTTTCAATAATGTTTGTGATAGATCTATCAATTTTTTTTAAAGCATTTTAAAATGTTTGTTTAACATTGAAATTTACAGACAGATATGTAATTTTCATTACTTTCTATTTACTTTTTTATCGAAATAAAAACAAAGCAAAGCAACCTTTAACTATTAACAATTAGTAAAAGCTAGCTGTTGCTAATTGTTGCATAATAACTCCTCACACATGTTGACATATGAACTGAAAGCATGTTTGTGGTCATTATATTGAAATTTGATTGATATGACCAATATATCATGTCAATATTATCAATCCATATCAGAAGTTTTCATTTGATGCATTCATTTAAAATGCCTAAACATGCAAAAGAAAAAATGTTTTTTTTTTTTCAAATTTTGTTTAAAAATTTTGCATTTGCTGCTTCAGGAAAGGCAAGGATTTAAGACCAATAAATTATGCTGAAACAACTTATTAAAATCTAAATAAAAAGAAAAATGACAACTCAAACCTTATCAAAACTATATTCTGGAAAGATTATTCAGCAGATAACCCTGACCTTCCTACCATGCTTTGCTCAAAATGTAGAAAAAAGCTTGCAGGGACTGATCCTTACTTCACTATGCAGCTGTATTATGAAGGTAATTATAACTATATTGATGCTTAATTTACTTTAGTTAAAATTTAGTTACATCATTTTAGTTATTATAATTGCTATACATATGCTATAAAATTTAGACCTGAATACCAGAGTTATCAGAGGGAGATAATGTGAATTTTTTATTTGTGAGAATGGGCGCAAATCAAAAATGGAAAAAATATTGGCCCCTATGGTTGAATGTGTGTTGGCAAAACTTGTTTATCAAAGCACTGAATATGTTTCAAATAAACCTGCAGAAAGACTAATTTGTCAAAATTAGTCTTTCTGCAGGTATATTTGAAAATTATTAGCAATGGTACTTCATCACAGAAGTCAAGAACCAAATGATGTTGATATCAAATTAGGTGTAAATGGAGGGCAGGGATTCTCTAAAGCTACATCCTCAGTAACCCTAAAACCAGAGTTAAAAAATAATAAAATTCCATAGAAACTGAGCAAGTGTGATAGATATGTGTGCAAAGTTTTTAAAGATTCAAGTGTCCATAAAACTATTATATTGCCCATTTTGCCTTTATTGAAAGAAAAATACCATAATTTGCGGTTAATTTTGGATAAGTTGAACATTTCATCCTTAGATTACACAGTATCTGAAGATTTAAAGGTTTTGCTTCAATTGGTTGGAAAACAAACTGCAACACCAAAGTACCCTTGTCGGTATTGCATAGAAATCTAAGGGCTACAATTCCTTTGAAGGTACACATAGTTGAGCAACATATTATCGAATTCATCGACATGAAAGGTGGAGTCTTCGGTATAATAAATAACTTTTAAACTTGATAAAAAATAATTTATAATCTTAGTAATTAAATACTCTATTTCAACAGTAAAACTTGTATAAATTATGACAAATATTTATTAAATAAACTTTCATCTCTTTTGTACTTCTTATATTCTATAGGCTTAGGTTACTGGACCAAACAAGCTCTTGAATCCATTCATCAGGATTTTAATCAATTTTGGCAAATGAGAAAAGTTGGAGAGCACAGCCCAAATTATATAGAGGCGCTAAAAAACATGGTTGTTGCTTACAACAACAAGCACTTTTAAAGTAACTCTCTATTTGCAGGGATGTAGTTTGTAAAAAGTAAAATATTAAACCTCCTATGAACAAACGTTTAGTATGATTTTGAAATGTAAAATATCAATCATAATCTAACCATAAAGACCAGAAATTTTTTTTTACTGTAGTAAATAATTGTAGCAAATTCTACTCGACCCCTGATACTCCTCCCCTAGGTTATGATTCCTAAAAACCCTTTTCAATTTTTTGCTTGTTTTATATTAAACTAGATCAAAATTCATTAACAGATTTTAAACTACATCAAAAAAATTTTTTTTTGTTTAAAAGTTAGACCATTTAAAGTTATTTCAGGGGGTAAAATTGGAGGTAATTTTAAGCTTTGCATGGTTATAAATCTTAAACAAAAAGAGATTTTTTGAAGAAATTTGAAATCTGTCAATGAATTTTGATCTAGTTTATGATAGAACAAAAAAAAGTTTTTTACAACTAAATGAGACGTAGTTCTAGGAAGGGGGCAGTTAGGGGTCAGGTCGGGGTTGGTTGAGCTCCAATTACCCTAATTTTTTGCAAGCCATCCTCATTCAACACCAGTAACAAAAAACTAGAAATTTGAGTATGCTCCATGCTTCTTAGTTACCTATCTTGAATAATAAAACTCCTGGGCACTCCCCTAAAATATGTGATTTCTTGCCAGGCCCCCACTAAAAAAAGTTGTCGTTTACATTTTTTGAATGAGGAAATGTTTTCTAATGATAACCAAAAAAAAAAATTTCTGGGGATGTGTTGCAAGGTCTTAGAGCATGTTTCTATGTACCATGGCTGTATTTTTTCATGTTTGTTGAACATTCATTTGACCATCTTGCAACCATCTTTAACGCATTCTCTTTATATCTTGAGAATGGATCACCACTCTGTTATATGATTCAAGAGCATTATTAGTACTTGGTGTGAAATGTCTAAAGCCTTCATACCAAGTTTGATGAAAATTCAACCATTCTGCTTCAAAGTACCCTGAAAATTCTGGTTCTGCTGTTTTCCATTTTTTCAAAAACAACCTTGAAGCTCTTTTAAAAATCTGTTTATTCTGACTTTTTTACAATGTTTCTATATCCTCAATAATTTCATCTTGATGGTGTCTGTTAACCAAAGCCTCAGCCTTTTTATTAACATTCTGACGCACCATTTCTATGCACAATTGTTCTAATTCACCAAAAGAAATGGATGTACTGCAACATTTTTTCTTTTTGTAGACAGTTGCATAGTTTTATAGTTATTTTGTTTGGATTTGGATTTGCCATTATCTACAAGGGTTTTTAAAATTCTTATTTGTTTCATAAGCAAGTCACACAAGTTGTTGATTCCAGTTTTTAAAAAAACTGGGATGGATTCTTTAGACATGTTGTTACTATCATGTTCATGGCCATTTTCAGTTCTGTAAATGATTACATTGCGTCACTGCAGCATCACATTGCTCTTTGTGTCTTTGAATGGTTTTACATCTATAATATGATTTTTTTTTCATTGCTAGTATAATTGGATTAATGATAACTCCATTGATCTTCTGCTGAAAAAAATTTGGGAAGAAATGAATAAAAAGAGGAGGGAAAGAGAGAGAGAGAGAGAAGAAAAGAGAAAGAAAAAGAGATAGTTAGAGGAGAGCAAACATCTCCTCCTCCTCTCTCTCTCTTCTTTCTCTCCAAAAAAATGTGCAATGGATCTAAATAAATGCAGACCTAAATGGCTCTCAGACCTAAAAGTTTGTTGACCTAGCTGTTAGGGACCTATATGTCTGAGACCTAAAAATAGTTTACCTGGATTTGCATTTTTTTTTTTGTTTGGGTATGTTTTATGTCTTATCCACTCATGTTTTCATTTCTGTTTCCTTGATTTCAATGATGGTCCTCTATTGTCTTATTTTCTTTTTCACTATAGGACTTCTATTCTGGAACAAATTTTTTCCATTTTTTTAAACTTTCTTTTGTTCAGTGCACAGATAGAAATGGCGGTCTTATTTGTAAATATTACTTAATTATTTTGGTCAAAGTTTATAGTATTTCATTTAAATTACAGATCATTTTACTTAAGCTATAGATCATTATATTTTAATTTAAAATACAGATCAATTTATTTAAAATGCAGATCACTTAATCTAAAATACACATCATTTTAATCAAATAACTGACCACTTGGTTAACTTACTGACCATTTAATTAAAAAACTGATAACTAAATAACTGACAGCTAATATATAATACTGACCATTTAATTAAAAAACTGACCATTACAATAAAATACTGAAAATTAAGAATGACAAAATACTGACTAACTCATTAAAAATACTGACCCATTAAATGTCATCCTTTATCATAAGCCAAAACTTCATGTAATAGCGATCATCAAATGTTATAAACCATGAAAAATGTAATGGCAAAAAAAAAAAAAAAAAAAAAAAAAAATGCTATGGAGTGTCTGGTATAACATTAAAGTTTTTTATTAGAAATTTATTTTTGTGGCGGCACTTTGACCCTTTAAATATTACAAACCTTAAATAATGCTATTGATTAAGAATAAAATGCTAAGTAAATTATGTAATATGAAGAAAATCTGATAAATTTAATCAAAAGAATTTATTATTTAATACTTTATAATTTTTATCATTTACATTAATATGTATTTAACATATTAGAATAGAGATCTTTAGTATCAAATACTTTAAAAATTAAGTTAGCGCATTAAAGATCTGTTAGTTGTCTACTTTCACTTTCAAATAAAAATACTCATTTACTGCCATGTTTATGCGTAGGATTTATTGTTGTGGCCCACCATGACACTTATTTATTGTTGCTGCCCACCATGACAGTGGCGATCAATCACCATGACAGTTACTATGTTTGTCTGGCTTTAAAGTTTGATTATTTACATTGTTTATTTTATCTCAGGTGTCTGAAGCAGATGTCTCCTTTTTCAAAAATTTATTACCTGGTAGAGTAATCACAGATGAAAATGAGTTAGAGATATACAATACTGATTGGCTAAAACTAGTTAGGTGGGTTGCCTTTCATCTGTTTTTTTAAAGAATTTTCTTTTTTATAATGTTAAAGTTTTTAATACTTTTATTTTAATCTTTAAAAAGATCTGCTGCAGTGTGACCACTGAATATAAAGCTGGCCACTTTTTTTTGTAATCTAATTTTTTAAATCAATAATTTTTTCATATAGTTGTAAGATTTACAACCGAATTCCTAAATTAATTGCAAATATAACTTTAATGTAAAAAAACCTTTTCAATTGACATTACTATACTATCCTACAATTCAGCTTTAATACTTAAAAAATTAATTGAAAAAAATAAAAACAATGATGAGTTATTTAAAAGACATAAAATATATATTTATCTTTATATTTTGTTACATTTTTTCATCAGTTTTATCAGATTTTCAAGATTATAAAGTAAAATGTGCATCATCAGCTAAACTTATTTTAATATTTAATATTTTTCAGAGGAATGAGTAAAGTTTTACTGAAACCAAAAACTACGGCGGAAGTCTCTCATATTGTTAAATACTGCAATGAGCATATGTAAGTATTTCTTGGTCAACTCTTATGATATTGCTTTTAAAAGTTTTAAGATTTTTTTTTTTTAATCTTTTTTCTATTTATTTTTCTATTTATTTTTTCTTTTTTCTATTTATTTGATTTTTATCATAAAGTTAGTATCAAGTCAATTTCTGACTCTGAATTTTTAAATTCCATTAAAAAATTAACAAAAACAAATTATTAAAAAAAAAAAAAAGGAAAATCAAAATTACTTAAAAATAAAGAATTCTGTTAAGGTTTTTTTTCTACTAAATCCCCCTGAGTTTTAACCCTTTCATGCACCAATTATTTTTCCATAACTAACATAACCCATAAAAAACCATTTACAAAATGACAGCGATACTATGAAATGTTAAAGCAGACTTTTTCTACAGCCTTTTTCAACTCTCATTTTTAAAAAAATATTGTTTTCAATCAGTTAGAATGTACCATTTGAATTGGGGAAGCTTAGTTTAATTTGTTGTTATAAAACAACCCAGCGCATGAAAGGGTTAACCAAAGTCCTTTGATATAAAATAATTCTGTTTTACTATTTTTTAAAATATTTTTTTAATAACTTCATTGTCAGTTCATCAATTGTCATTCCAAAAAAAATCCAGACTTCCATTTAACTTATTCCAGTCATTAAATTTATTATATTTTCTTGATTTTAATTAGTAATCAAATATCTATTATTCCATTTGACATTTTAAAAGTTTGACAAATTAACAGATATTAAAAAATCTGCACCCATGCTTCCTGATTTCAATGTACCAATCCTCACCCTTTACAAATGAGTGCTCTAAAGTGAAATATTTTTTTTATGTAATAAAAAGCTTAACTTTTTAGTTTTTTAAAATTTTTGAACTAATTAACAGCAGTGTGCAAGCTATTTTGGTTGTATTGTAAATCAAGAATTTTTAATAAAGTTAATGGCTTAAAAGTGTCAGATGGAAGACTGTATATATAGTTGAAAGATAAATCAAGATATATTCATGACGTTAATGTGTTGTCAGACGGAAGACTAGAAAAGTGGTTGTTAGTCAAAAAAAAAAAAAAAAAAAAGGCTTATTGAAAGTCTGTTTTAATATCTTTGCTTTTCTTCATTTTTACCTCTGTAAAAATCATTTTTAGGCTTGCGTTGTGTCCCCAGGGTGGAAACACAGGGCTCGTTGGTAAATAAAAGAAACCTTTTTTTTTTGTTTAATTTAAACATTTAAAATGGTAGCAAAAGTTGTGGAAGTTATTTTCCCAGAACATTTTTTCTTAATTTTAAATCTTTTTTTTTAACTTTTAAAATCTCAAAGAAAATAAATAGTTTTTGAGAATTTAAAATGTCATTACCATTTTTTAGGTGGAAGTGTTCCTGTATTTGATGAAATTATTTTGTCTTTTTCTCTCATGAATCAAATTAAGAGTATTGATGCAGTTTCAGGTTGTTTTTTGAAAATGAATTTACATAAAATACTATTTGCTTATTTTATTCTTTATAGTATGTTAAAAGTTGAAACTTCAATATGGTTTTATAAAATGTGGTTGTATATGGTTTACATATAATAATTGGAATGGTTTTTATTTTCATAATATTTTTGCCACCTCAAATGTAGCTGCAGAAACTAATACATTATTTTACAATTTCATTTTCTTCAAACTAATAATTTATTTTACAACTAAAGAAAATTTTTATTTGTCAATATTTTTGTGTTTGTCAATATTGAGGAACTTTCTCCTTTGCTATCAAGGTACTGTTGTCTGTCAGTCTGGAGTAGTCCTTGAACACCTTGATAACTGCTTATATGAACATGGATTGATGATTCCTTTAGATCTTGGTGCAAAAGGGAGGTAATTTTTTCTTTTAAGCTACTACTTTTGCTAACAATTTTTTTAATTATGAATTGAAAAAAAATGATTAAGAAAAAAAGCTAAAAGCTCTTAAAAGACAAATTAAACTGTTTTCATCATTTGAAAGCAGTTAATTGCTTTTACACTTCACCCAAATGTTTAAAGGCATCATTTTATTAGTTCAAGCAATAACACTTAGTATTGACTATAAAATTATCTTGAGATATGAAATTCATGAGCTTATATATATATATATATATATATATATATATATATATATATATATATATATATATATATATATATATATATATATATATATATATGTATGTATATATATATATATATATATATATATATATATATATGTATGTATATATATATATATATATATATATATATATATATATATATGTATATATGTATATATATATATATATGTATGTATGTATATGTATATGTATATATTGATGATGATGATGATGATGATGATGATGATGATGATGATGATGATGATGATGATGATGATGATGATGATGATGATGATGATGATGATGATGATGATGATGATGATGATGATGATGATGATGATGATGATGATGATGATGATGATGATGATGATGATGATGATGATGATGATGATGATGATGATGATGATGATGATGATGATGATGATGATGATGATGATGATGATGATGATGATGATGATGATGATGATGATGATGATGATGATGATGATGATGATGATGATGATGATGATGATGATGATGATGATGATGATGATGATGATGATGATGATGATGATGATGATGATGATGATGATGATGATGATGATGATGATGATGATGATGATGATGATGATGATGATGATGATGATGATGATGATGATGATGATGATGATGATGATGATGATGATGATGATGATGATGATGATGATGATGATGATGATGATGATGATGATGATGATGATGATGATGATGATGATGATGATGATGATGATGATGATGATGATGATGATGATGATGATGATGATGATGATGATGATGATGATGATGATGATGATGATGATGATGATGATGATGATGATGATGATGATGATGATGATGATGATGATGATGATGATGATGATGATGATGATGATGATGATGATGATGATGATGATGATGATGATGATGATGATGATGATGATGATGATGATGATGATGATGATGATGATGATGATGATGATGATGATGATGATGATGATGATGATGATGATGATGATGATGATGATGATGATGATGATGATGATGATGATGATGATGATGATGATGATGATGATGATGATGATGATGATGATGATGATGATGATGATGATGATGATGATGATGATGATGATGATGATGATGATGATGATGATGATGATGATGATGATGATGATGATGATGATGATGATGATGATGATGATGATGATGATGATGATGATGATGATGATGATGATGATGATGATGATGATGATGATGATGATGATGATGATGATGATGATGATGATGATGATGATGATGATGATGATGATGATGATGATGATGATGATGATGATGATGATGATGATGATGATGATGATGATGATGATGATTTTTGTTAAATTCTAAAGTTAACAACCAGATTGCAACAGTAATAGAAATTATTAGATATGTGATGGTCTGAAATTATCATCAAGTGGTACATTCTTAACTATGACTGTTAAGGCAAAAGAAAGAAGTCAAAGTTCAAATCTCTGAATTTTTTAAATTTAAAACTCGATATATAACTTAAGTTGAGGACTTTGGTTTGACTGTTACATTTTAAATTGTTGCTCTGTTCTGCTCAATCAATGAGAAAAGTATTCACTTCTATGCTGAACATGTAATAGAGGCATATATTATTGATGCTCTTAGAACTACAAAAGAAAAACCAAAAATAATGTTTGTTTAACAAAATAAAGTAAAATGATTATTATTGTTATGCACACTAATATGGCTTAAATTGAAACATTTTTGACTTATCAATAACTTGTGTTACCACCTCTTGATGTTATTACAGCCTGTTAGCACTGTGACATACTTTCAATTAGAGATCTAATATTTCTTGAGGGATATCTTCCCACACGCAGATAAGACTTTATTGCAGCTCATATAGGTTGTTAGGTGGTGAATATTGGCTTCTAAAACAGTGTCCCATTGCCAAAGTTACTCTATTGGGTTCATATCTGGACTGCAAGCTGGCCACTCCAGTATTCAGTAACTATGTGCAGTATGTGGTCTAGAATTATCCTGCATAAGAAGGAACCCATCTCCAATGTACAGTACAAAACGTACCACAAAAGGTTCTAAAATATCTGCTAGGTATCGTTGAGAAGTCAGACATCCACCATCAATAATAAAAAGTTCTGCGTGAGCTGTTAAATATATTCCGCCCCATACCATCAATGAGCCGCCTCTATATAAACTGGTTTCTCGAATGTTACAAGCGAAATATCTTTCACTTGGTCTTCTGTACACTCTTGAGCAGCAATCAGAACATACATGACAAAACCTTGAATCTGTTAATAAGACCTGTCCCCAATCATATATTTCCCAATTCATATGCCTCCTTGCCAAAGTCAGTATGTTTCTTCAGTGATTTACAGATAATCTGGGACTAGTAGCTGCTGCCTGTGGTCATAAATTTAAAGCATGAAGTCTTCTTCTTATGGTATCTTGACTAACAGCAGTTCCATGAACCTCAGCAGTTGTATTTGGAGACTTCGTACAGTATTGAACCATTCTCTCAGTGTTCGAAGCAATAGAGATCGGTCCTCCAAGGCATTGGTACCTTGTAGTCTGTCTTGGCCAATTCATCTAGCATGATCATTGGTCATGCTAGACTTTTATATGAGACACTCCAAATCTTCTACCAAGTTGGCGATTTGTTAATCCTTCATTGGACAAAGTAACAATTACAACACATTCATCATGACTTAAATTTCGTCTAGAATGCTGCATTGCAAACAGATATGTTACTCAAATGACAGTTATCTTTTCTACTGTTAAAACAATTTAAAACCAATACATACTTTTCTTTTAGAAGTGAGGTTTTTCTTTTAGAAGTGAGGTAAAACATGTTACTTATGAGAAGTTGCTATAATTTCAAAATTAGATAAGGGAAACAGAATAAAACCTAAAAAAGGTGTAACAAACATTATCATGTAATTAATAAATCTGAGAAATGCATAATATTTTTTAAAATAAGTCGGAATTTGTAAGTGGTGCATTAATTTTGCTGTTAAGTGTGTGTGTGTGTCTATATATATATATATATATATATATATATATATATATATATATATATATATATATATATATATATATACACACACACATATATATGTATATATACATATGTATATATGTATATATATACACACATATATATATGTATATATATGTATATATGCATATGTATATGTATATATATATATATATATATTCATACATACATGCATAAGAGCTTTAATACTTTAAAGTGAACTCTAAAAATCATGAAACAAAAAAATTCTTTAACACTTGTAGTGATGGGGTAATGTTCTTGAATGTAATATTCTGTAAAAATTTTTCTAACAATTGTAATAAATATATGTGTTTATGTTACACAAGTATGATCTCAGTTGTAGCCTCAGGTCATTTATTAAAAGATTGTTTCCAGAGGTGTGTGTTATGTAGCCCTCTAAACAAAAAAAAATTCATAAGAGATAACATATATTTAGTAACATTCATATTATAAAATTTCTTTGTAATTTTTTTTTTCCTTTTTTTTTTCCTTTTAGCTGCCATGTTGGCGGCAATGTATCAACAAATGCTGGGGGTCTTCGATTTTTAAGATATGGTTCACTTCATTCAACTGTCCTAGGAGTTGAAGCTGTATATAATTTTTTTCCAAAACCTTTCTTTAAATACAAGCAAATCAGGAATATGATTTTAGACATTTTCTTTTTCAAAATACTTAGGTGCTGGCTGATGGAACAATTCTTGATTGTTTATCTACTCTCAAAAAAGATAACACTGGTAAAACATTATGTATATGTTCATATATATATACATTTATTATCATATATGTATATATATATATATGATAACACTTGTTTCTTGTGATAACACTTGTATCTCATTGTTTCTAGTGATAACACTGGTAAAACATTTTGTATAACATTGTTTCTAGTGATAACACTGGTATCTCAAATCTCTGGCTCAAAACTCAAATTTCTCAGTTTCTTTTACATAACTCTCATTTTAGATTAAAATTTCATGTTTACTTTTTGTAAAAATTTGACTGATGCAAAAAAGTTTTTTCTAAGAAAGAGGAAGAAGAAAAAGATTGGATTAGTGGCAACCTTCTTCTTATCTGCTGGCAAAATTTGAGAAAATTAAAATTGAAAATTAACAAAGAAAAAAAATTTTTTTTGGAACCTTAATGATATGATTCTCCCAAACAGATAGTATATTTCCTATATACTCTTTTCTATTTCCTACGTATTCTTCTCTATGCTAATTCATCAAAATTTTTTTTTTCATTATGAAGTGTTTAAATATTACTTGGTCTTAATTTTTCATACATCTTACTGGTATTACTTTTACACTCAGGGTATGACCTTAAGCAGTTGTTTATCGGATCAGAGGGTACACTAGGGTTGGTTACTGGTGTCTCATTTGCCTGTCCGCCCAGACCTAAGGTATAAAGTTTATGGTTAAGAATTTTACATTCTGCTGTATTTTTTTGATTTTGTGAGTTGTTGTTAAATTGTTTTTGATATAGTAAAACAAGTTGGTTTTTATTTTCAAGTCTGTTAACCTTGCCTTGCTGGGTATTAATTCCTTTGAAGATATTCAAAAAGTTTATCTTAATGCTAAGTCAATGTTGGGAGAAATACTTTCAGGTGATTGTGAGAAATTTGTACTATTTGTGACAATTCAAGAAAAGCTGTGGTCAAACATTTTAGAAATGAAAATAAAATTCTTAAAATCTATTTTAGCTTTTGAGTTTTTTGACCAATCATGTGCACAGGCTGTTCATGAAAATCTTAAATTCAGGACTCCAATATCAGAGCACCCTTTCTATGTCCTTGTGGAAACCTCAGGTTCAAATGTTGAACATGATACAGAGGTTGGTGTTTTTATCCTTTTTTTAGTAATCTTAAAAACAGATCTAGATAAAAATGCATGAAAGATGATCTAGATCAGGTCGTCTGTCTTGCATTTGGCTGGAGAAAAGGAAAAATAACCTTTAAGTTGGTATATTCAATATACCAACTTCATATACTTGTATATTCATATAATTTCACATTCAACATAATATACTTGTATATTCCTATAATTTCACATTCAACATAATATACTTGTAAATTCTTTTATTAAATTAGAAATTAAGTGCGTTCTTGGAGCATATCATGGAAGAAAATATTGCTATGGATGGAACATTAGCTACTGAACCTTCAAAGGTGAAAACTGTTGTTTTTTATAATGACAAGTTACATCTAACTGTCTTTTATCATTTTAACAAATCACTTTAGATTAAAGAAATTTGGACAATTCGGGAGAATATTGCCACAGCTTTGCTGCATGATGGGGATGGTTGCTTTAAAGTATTCTAAATTATTTACTTTTTTTTGGCTCTAAATATCTGTCTGAAACAGAAATTTTTGTATTTTCACTTTTCTTTCAGTATGATATATCTCTTCCAGTAAAGTATATGTATGACATAGTAAATATTCTGAAAGAAAAGTTTCAAGATCGCACAAACAGAATTGTAGGCTATGGTCATTTTGGAGATGGTGAGATGATTTCATGGGTTTTTTTATTTTATTATTTCAAAACACTTACTAAAAATTTATGAATAAAATTTACACAAAATTAAACTGGCAATCAAACTAGTTTTTGGGCAAACAAATTAAATGCAGAACATATTTTTTTCATATGCTATAGGTTTTATCTATACTTTATATGGTTTGTGTTTTATGTATGTATATTTCTATTATATGCTTCTATTTATTACTTATAGTATGTTTTGCATATATAGGAAATCTCCATTTGAATGTTGTGGCACCTACATATGATAAAGAGTTACTGTCAAAAATTGAACCAATCATTTTTGAATATACAGGTTAGTTATTAGTTTTAATATATAATTTTATAATTCTGACAAAAATTATTTTGATAAACTAAATCCAAAAATTAATACAAATGATGTGAAATATTCCTTAGCCCTTTATGGTATATTACTACATTACAGCTTTACACAAAGGAAGCATCAGTGCAGAGCATGGAATTGGGTTCAAAAAGCCTAAACATATGCATTATTCACGATCAAATGAAGCTATCACTTTGATGCGCAATTTGAAAAATTTAATGGATCCCAAAGTAATTTTTTTAAATTTAACAGATTCAAAAGTAATTAAAAGTTTCCTTGGAAAAGGTTTTTTTTTTAAATATCTACATTTTTTTTTTTTTTTTTTTTTCAGGGAATCCTAAATCCATATAAAGTTATCCCGAAATAAAGTTGGTAATCAAAAAAATTGTTCTTATTTCAAAAAAAAAAAAAAAGTGAATTCTGTTGAAAGAATGAAAAGAATCTTTTCTATGATTTTGTTTCTTGTTTTTTGTTTTTTTTTAATGGTGTGAATTTGAAAAAAACAATTTGAAACTTCCCATGTTTTCAATATGTGGCGTATGTGTTAACCATTGATAGTAACTATATATATTTTTTATAAACCAAATTTATATAACAAATTATATACCATTTATGTAACAAATTATCCTCCTTTATAGTAAGTGAAACTTGTAGTTATGTTACAAAATAAATTCAATTGAATTTCTTTTTCTTAGCTTTGAGTTTAAAAATCTGTTTTTGTTGCTGTTTTTATTTTTTTTTTTTTAAGTCAAAAAAATTTTCTCTGAAGAGAAGCGCTTTAGTAACCAATAGTTACTAAAGTTAGTAATCAATAGTTAACTAAAAGAGTAAAAGTATGAAAAAGTTTATAAATATTGATTGAAAATACTAATGCAAGTCTTGACACTAAAATATATATTTCTTTAGCTGAAACTCAAAAGTCATATATGCTTGAAAGACTTGTTGATTGATAATTTTAAGTGTGATTTTTAATTGCTACATTTTTTAAAAAGACTGTCCGCTGACTTTAATTCCCATTAACACCTGTTAAACCAAATGCATTTGAAAAGCATACTTATAGATGTTTCAGTGAATTTTTTTAGTATTTATAGATGATTCATTAAGTTTGTTCGTTTTTCTTTCAGATGAATAAAAAAAGAAAAGTTGTCAGCCATCAAATTTCAAAGTTTTTCAAAGCAGAAAACTTGAAAAAAAGAAAAATTGTAAGTTTTTTTGTGATATCAGAGTAAGATTAGATAGTGTGGAAACTTTAAGATAGATTTAGATAATTACATAACAATTTATTTTTTATAAGGTTTAACCAGTTAGCATACAAACTAAAAAAAAATAGATTAAAATTTATTTTTGCTTTGGTGTTGATTGCCAGGCATAAAATGCAAAACTATATGTTCAGTTACAATATGATTTGTTTTCAAATTAATAGTGTTTGTTCTTCATCCAAATTAAATTTTTATTTCTAAAAATGGTATCACAAAGACAGCAGATTTATTAACTATTACTTTTTATTCGGAACATTAACATTTTTGAATAATCCTGATAAACCTGGTATTCTGTTAAATTACCCTCTGAGATAGTGCACAATACCCTCTGAATCCAACCATACCTTCCTTTACATTAACTTCTTGTTATATTAATACTGACATAACTCACACAGTATGCTTTTTACTGAAGCTCTGCTGGCCCAGAATTGCTTATAACTTTTGTTGGTATTCTAATTTTATTCTCATATATAAATCTGATTTAACGTTGTATCTTTTGCAACATAAATTTATTTTAAACAGTAATGAGATTTCCAAATTTTCATACAAATTAAATTTACATACCACCATACAGCCATACATTTGCTTTTCCCTCATTTCCCTCAACGCCTCATAATATAATGTTTATCTCCTCTCATAAACATTTAAGAATTTTTTGATGTTTTTATCCAGCGTTGAATTAAACAAAAATGTTGAACAGAGAATGTCAGAAAATATTTTTTTTACTAAATATATGAGGTGCATATTTCATTTCAAAAAACTAATAACTATCACAGTTAGCTCAAATGCTAAATAGCTATCTAGGTTTAGCTCAGTTATCTCAATTCAATATGTTTATTTCACTTTTTTGATCTGACGTTTTTGATGCTTGTATCCTAACATTCTTTGCAACCCATCAGTATTGTTGCTTACATGGTAGATAACGATTTGCAGCTTTCATCTATGAACATTTATCGATTGAGGCAAAAAATCATTATTGATAGCTGATAAATGATTATTATTGATAATTGATATATGATAATTATTGCATTAATAAACCTTTATGCCGTCCATACTGCACTGACACCTTTTTCTTGATCACATGAGTATTATCATTGAAGTTTTTGTTTGCATCTTATTATTGATTTAATAGGCAGTTATTGGAGTAGATGACATTAATACTCTTGATAAATCTTTCGATGACTCTGATGAACCTTCAAAAGGGCAGACAAGCAGTAAAAAAGATTTCAAAAAACCTAACACAGTTGGAATAGCTGTAAAAAAATGTGTTCAAAAATTGCAAATCTTTCATGCTGAATCTGGAAATGCAACTTATACAAACACTATGGTAGACTCGAAACTCTATGGAAATAGTAAAGTATCAGAGAGTTTAGATAGTGATAAAAAATTACCATGTCTTGCAACACCAACAAACTCAAACCATAATTATGATGATTTCACTAACTTTCAGCAGCTTTCTCGTATAATCTACACACCTCTAGAAGCTCAAGTTTTGAAAATTAAAGCAGACCATCCAGATTTACTACTTTTTGTGGAGTGTGGATATAAGTACAGATTTTTTGGAAAGGATGCAGAAGTATTTTTTTTTTTTAATTATTATTTGATTATTCTACTCTTAAATGAAGTTAATCATTTTTATGGTTTATAAGGAGAGTTTTGCTCCTTTCAGATAGCAGCAGAAGAGCTTAACATATGTAAAAATATTGACCATAATTTCTTGACAGCAAGTATCCCTGTTCACCGACTTCACATTCATATGAGTAGGTAATACATTTTTATTGAAAAGGTTCAAGTTTATTATATCTAACTTTAGCCGTGAAATAAAAATATTAGATTTTAAATCAACTGGTATAAGTAATTGGATTAATGAACAAGTGAGAAAACAAACAGCTAAATAAATCATCTTAAAAATACTTCATAACTTTAGCAACTTTTGGATTTTTTATTCTAGATTGTTGGAGAGTGGACACAAAGTTGGTGTAGTTACGCAAACTGAGACCTCAGCATTAAAAGCTATGGGTAATAATAAGAATGCACCTTTTAGTAGACAACTTACACACGTCTATACAAAAGCAACATTTTTCAACGTTCAAGGTGATCAACAGATTTTTTATAAGTTAAAATCTCAAAATTTGTTGTGTATAGAGCGTTTATGTATACTTCGTTTTTCCTTTAGAAGGCAATATTATGACAAAAAAAGATACTGGAGATTTTATTTGCAGTATAAGTGAGGATAGAGGCTTTTTCAGTGCGCTATTGGTGAATCCAGCTACATGTGATCTTATATATAATATGAACATGGACACTAATAGTCTTAATTCAATCTTCCATGTTTTAAAACCATGTGAAGTTGTGACTCAAACATGTGGCTTAAAAAAGGCTGCTGAAGAGATAATAAATAGCTATAAAGCAGACAAGACCATTCTAAGAATAGAGAGGTTATGTTACAACAATTCTGACTCTTTAAATGTGTTCTTTGATAGTTTAAAAGTTGATCCTTCTCTAAAAGATTGTGTTTGCTTAATGTATACCTACTTATCTCAGTTTCAGTTGGAGAAAATTTTAGCTTTTTCAACTGGTTACAGATCTTTTTATTCAAATAAGTCTTCTATGAAGCTTGATTGTACATGCATTCAAAATTTAGAACTGTTTAAAAATAACTGGAATAATAAAATTGATGGTTCTTTGTTCTCTGTAATCGATCACACAAAATCAGCTTTTGGGAATAGATTGTTAAAAAATTGGTTACGTGAACCTTTAACAGATGTCAAAGAAATTAACAAACGCCTTGAGGCAGTAAATGAACTCAAAAATGCTTTGCATTTGAAATGTATACATGATATTTGTAAAACACTTCACATGAGTGTAGATCTTGAAAAAGGTTTATCTCTAATTTACAACCAAAGATGTGCACCAAAGCAGTTCTTGAATATTTGTGAAAATTTGGAGAACACTCGAATATTGTTTGTGAATTTTAAAGAAGAGTTTACGTCAAACTTTAAATCGGAATTAATTTTGGATATATGTAGTAAAGTGCCAGATCTTCTTGGCAAAAAAATTTCTGAATTCTTGAAAAAACTTAACAAACATGAAATTATAAACGGGACTAAAGTGGGAGTCTTTACAAATACAATAAACTATCCTCGTCTACACAAATGTGTACAAGAAATTAAAAACATTGAGAATGTACTTGCTTTACACTTGTCAACTGATGTCAAGCGTGTTTTGGGTAATAGAATGCTTGAATACAAAACAATATCAGGAGTTGAGTATGTGATTGAAGTTCGAAATGCCGATGCTAACAATATACCTGAAGACTGGATTAAAGTGTCTGCCACAAAACAGTTTTCAAGGATTCGAACACCTTTCATAGAAGAAAATTTTCAAAAACTTCTTTGTCTACGTGAGACACTATCGATTGCTGCAAATGAAGCATGGGATGATCTACTCCTACAGTTCAAAGGTATTTACAACGAATGTCGAAATGTTGTTTTCCTGTTATCTACGTTAGACTGTTTAATTTCTTTGGCAATTGTAGCTAATGGTGTGGGTTATGTGAGACCAGAGTTCACTGAAAGTACAATAATGATAAAAGATGGGCGACACCCAATCATTGAAACATTTCTAACCAATCAGTTTGTATCAAATGATACATGTCTGCATGAAAAAGAAAAACTCATGCTCATATTTGGACCAAACATGGGTGGGAAAAGTTCTTATGTCAAGCAAGTTGCTTTATGTTGCATAATGGCTCAAATTGGTTGTTTTGTTCCTGCAACATCTGCACGCTTATCTATCTTGGATGGTATATATTGCAGAATGGGAGCAAGCGATAAAATAGCAGGAGGTAAAAGTACCTTTATGGTTGAACTTGAAGAAGCAAGTTACATTATGAAAAATGCTACCCACAACTCACTTGTAATATTTGATGAATTAGGAAGAGGTAAGAAAAATATAATTTATTAGAGCTATATAATAAAGCATAAAAATATATTAAAATGTGTTAATAACATATCGGGAGTTATTGTTCGTTTAAATGCAACGGAAATGGTTTCAATTTTCCCTCGTGAGATGAATTCAAAAGATGTTGAAAAGCACCATATGACGTAATGTCCTAAAGACAGCAAAGAAAGGGGCTTTAGCATGATGACTGGCGACGACAAACACTTCGGCAAAAGACACGGCAAAGTAATTTTCCAGCACAATAACGCCTGACCACGTGTTACTATACCGATTAAAGAAATATTGACAAGCGTGTCTTAGCCCCTTCGCCGTATTCTCCAGAGATTGTTCCTTCTGATTATGTTTTGTTTCAATCGATGTTCTATGGTTTTTATGAGCAACACTTTCCACCATTTTTCAATATCAAATTAAATGGAAAAATTTGGTTAAAAATATTGAAAAATTGTTTGCTTAAAGTATTATGCCGAATGACAAAAAATTTTTAGCAGAAAAATTGCAAGAAATTAAGTTTCTTTAAAATAAAACTTTTTCGAGCAAAATTAGAACGAAAAAGCTTATGATTTGAGCATCCTGCCATCGGAAATTGCGTAAATGCGTAAATTCCGATATGAGAAATAGTTTATAAAGGTGACTCCGAGGTGATTTAAATTTTTTATTTTCCGATATTTTCCGATGGTTAGTGGTGGCTTGCAAAATTTTGCTGTAATTTTGAGAAAACTTCGTAATTATAGATAAATACATCGGAAATACCACAATATTACGAGTTTACACTTTAAATACGATTTATTGTAAAATTACGCGAAAATATCGTACGATAATGCGTAAATCTCGAAATATATCGGAGAGTGCGTGAAATTCTCCCCATCGGCCTCGGACTACATCGCACCTCCGGTGTGATATCATTCCTCACCATCGCATCACATCGGAGTCACATCGGAGTCACCTTTTTAAACTATTTCTCACATCGGAATTTACGCAATTTCCGATGGCGGGATGCTCTACTTATGATGACGATAACGGTGACGATGTAAAAATGACGATGACGATGACATAAATATATTAAATCTTGCATTTAAGGAACAAGCACACACGATGGAACGGCCATTGCGTACGCAACACTCAAATACTTTATTGAGGAAATTCAATCTTTTTTGTTATTTGTCACACACTATCCTACGCTCTCTGAACTTAAGTATAAATATCCTGATTGTTTGAACTTATATCACATGACTTTCATGGACAGCGAACAGGAATCAAACGCGATCGTACTTCTCTACAAGCTAATTAAAGGCGAAGCGAATAGAAGTTATGGTTTAAATGTGGCCAGATTGGCTGGAATAGATGAATCTATTATAAAAAACGCTGCACTTAAGTCTAGTGAGTTAGAAGAAAATGCGACGAAAAAAAGGTATTCTATAATTTTTCTTAAATTAAATCATACATTTTATCCAACCTAATATTTGAGAAAGATTTTTTTTGCCTGCAAAACGGACCCGTCGAAAACAAACCGGCGGTGGTGAATTTTATCTCAATTTTTGTTTCTTTTTTTTTTTAACAACTAAAATGTTGAGTTGCTTTCGAAGAAAAGAGAGGAAAACCTTGTAAAAATGTATAAAATCTTTTGAATAAGCAACCTTACTTAGATACACCTAAAATTTGTAGCAGAACAAAATGTTAAAAATAGCGCTTATATTTTACCTAAATTATTTTTAGGTTGTTAAGAAGTGTGTTTACTCGATCTCAGAGTTCAGATCGCTTGTCAGCTCTTCGGTTTGTACAATCTCAATTGCCCTTGTGATATTTTGTCAAATACAAAACGAACGGTAACCGAAGAGATTAGTTGAAATAATTGATTATCAAAAATCGCTGAATTCGTTTTTACCAGACTTACCCTTTTACACATAAATTTTGATGCACTTAAATCATTTTTACTTCTTCGATAGAAGTTGTACCAAAAAACAAATGTGAACGAAAATGATTGGGAGCATTTACAAAATTGTCGATGCCGAAAGTTGCGACGATGTCGTTTCTGAAGAAAACTTTCTTTGTCGCATAAGATGCCTCTCGTTATAGTTTGGTCCTACCCTCAGCCTGCTCATGTGTTCATTTAGATCTTCGCTGTGCTGACTTGTCATATATGCTGTTTTGAGATGCGTCGAATGAAAAGGTTCACTCAGTACTGCGATCAGCGATTCATTCTAAACGACGCCAGTAGATATGTTATACGATGGTGATCTAATTGTTTTTATACTGTTTTTTGTTATTTTGTTTCTAAAAAAAAAAAGTTTATTTTTTTTTATCGCCAAAGAAAATTTTTTTTTTCTTCACTTAATTGAATTTACAGATCAGACCAAGTGTAGACAAATTTTTATTCAAACAGCTTCGCAAAAATAAAGAAACATGATTTAATTTTTTGCACACATAAAGTACATAGCTATAGAAATTTATTTTATAAGAAAATTATTTTTCGATGTAACCTCCTTTAGCTTTTACCACTCACCATAATCTCTCAGAAACCTGATCAAATGAAGCACGGATGGTTTCTCGTGAAATTTTGTCTCAGCAATCCCCTAAATAAGCTTTAAGCGATGTTACACTTTGGTGAGAGGATGAACATGCATTACTTTCCAAATACTCCGTTGGATTTAAATCTGGTGAAAAGGAAGGCCATAAATCCTTTCACCAGAATCCTGCCATATTGTCGTTGCACCAATTTTGAACTACATTTGTGGTATAAGATGAGGCTCGGTATTTGATGACTCGGTCGGTGGTTGGTGTAACTCGGTCGGTCATTGGTGTGACTAGGTCGGTCATTGGAGAGTGATACTAGTCTCTTTAGACTTCCTATTGATTCAGTTTCAAGTAAAACATGTTGATATATTTTTAAACCCTCTTCGATAAAGATAAGCGGTGTTTTTTTCACCTGTTGAGGTTACATCTGCCCGAACCATTACAGATGCTGGTTTTAGGAGCTGATAAGCTATTTGCTCATTCGTTGAGATGTCTTCTATTCGTTGTGCGTAAATCCGATTGTTCTGATTATGGTGTATTGTTTGCACTGAAAATAATTTCTCATCTGTCCACAGCAAGGGAGGTTGCATGCCATACTTAAACTTATCCAAAGAAGCTTCCTCTACTCAACTTTTGTTCAACTTTTACTCAACCGTTTTGCTTTGGTGGTTTGTGACAGTAGTTGAGCTCTGCTCTTTTGAATGCTGTAAGTCTTAGATCATTTTGTAGCATGGTTTGTATTGTACCTGATATTTGCTGCTGAAGCCAATTACTTCTCTTTTTTTTCTCTTAATTTTTTCTCGAGCGTTCTTGATAAGCTGGTTGTTTTTGATTCAGGGGAGGGGGGGGGGGTTCTTGCCTTTGGATGAGCAGTTTCTCTGTGACATTTTAAGATTTTATAGATACCAGATCGGTTGACAGGAGGCATCAAAGTCTTAATCTTACTATCGTTCTTCCAGTTTGTAACAGAAACTGTCAAAATTATTATTTTCATAATGAATTATTCTTTATAAATTCGAACTGTAAAACGCATAAAAATATTAAATATGAGTATGAAGTTTTACTTAAATACAAAAATGTAAATAGAAAACTCTGTAAGAGTTAAAAAACTAACTTTTAAAAATTGTCTATAGTTTTTTGATCTGATCACCTTGCAATACTCAAAATGGTGCATGAACGAAATAGAAAATAGAAATAACAGGTTCAGGTGTCTATCAAAATTTTACATTTAAAAATCAATCCTTTCCAGGAGAACCATTAAAAAAAAAAAGAAAACCGTTTTGAAATAAAAGTATTTTATGCTTACATCTCAAGAAGTACTGGATAACAAACATTCATTTTTCTGATTAAAGCGCGTAAATTACGCCTTTACGAGAGTCGCAAATAAAATTTGTCAGTAAAAAAATTAAGTTTTTTAGTTTTGCAACTTAAAGTTTTTAAATATTGTTAATTTTTTGTTGTTGTTGAAAATTTTAATAAAATCAAATTTTTGGTTGTTTCATTTTACAATTGCAAAGCTCGATATCCTTAAAGATGAATTGTACAAGTTTTATCAAAATAACTCTCATTTATCAAACAAGCGGTAACATGAGAGCGGTAGACCGGCGACCTAAGGTAACAGATCAAAAATTTAAAAAAATTCAATCATCGTTTGGTTGCACCCATCGATGCACCCACCTATGCTCAAATAATTTTTAGCATTAAACGTAGACTGCATGACAGTCAATAAAACACGCTTCTGCTTGCAAAATCTTTGAAATAGCGAACAGGTTTATTAATCACCGGAAGACACCGGAAATTTATAGATTGATTACACTTCGGTCGGCAAAGTTGAAAATTATAGTTCACTCATTAATTTGGCTATGCTGAATCCATTTATCTGATTTTTTATACCGTACACTGTTTTAGTAGGTGAAAACTTTAAAATTAAGTTTAAAATTTGGCTAAGAAAATATAAAAGCAACATGAAATAATAATTTTAATTTAATTTCTCTTTTTTTTAATTAAGACTGCATATTCATTTTAAAGATTATTTTCCAGATACAGACCCTTAAGATGAAAGTAGCTCATTTTTGAAATAAGATACTTTCATCTAAAGTTTTTGTATCTGGAAAGTAATCTTTAAAATTTCATCAATTTTTGCTATTTTGCTGTTGTCGCAGTTTTTTTTGCTGAAGCCCGAATTAGTTTTAAGTTTTTTTAGAAGTTATGATTAGTTTTACACATAAAATCTTCCACACCCTTCCACATCACACCCTTCCACATCACACCCTTCCACAAAACACCCAAACCAATTTTTTTTTTTTAAAAGATTTTAATCCATGGTATTATCCAAATGCTTATCTGCTAATGCTGTAGTTGAAAACTCACGTAACAAACTTGAAATACTTCTGAGAAAACGATGCGTTGTATAAAAAAACCAAATATCGTATTTCGATTCAAAAAGGTTTTGTGACGTGACAAAAAGGTTTTGTGACGTGACAAAAAAGATTTGTAACGTGACAAAGGTAGTTTAAAGATTTAACCAAAAGTATCATTGGTTTGATGTAACAGTGCCACAAACAACATCAAAAAAACATTTTTTTTGAACTTTGAAGGGCTTTTTGAAAAACTGTTAAGTGATGTAACAATTTGGTCTTCAGATTTTGATTTAGCATTTTCAAATTGACAAAAATCATCCATCAAAGTAAATAGGGAGACTTCACAACACCCTTCAGCTTAAGTGCTTCGAAAACGCAGTGTTAAAAAAACTAATGTTGTGACACTGAACAAATATAAATGAGAAAAATTACTTATATTATACAAAATAAAAAATCTGCAAATTAAAAAAAAAAATAAAGGGATTTCATTAGGTAAAACCTGTTTTTTAAAAAGACGCAGTGTTGTTGAAGATGTTTAAGCATAAAGTAAGGGTCTGCGTATCGCTTCATTTCCATATCGTTATCATATCAATATGGTATCGGAAAAAAAAAAGTGTCATCGGAATGATTACGACGTAACATCGTTACAAAAATTTTAACCGGTATTGTAGTTAGTTTAAATCTCGGTATATACCGAACTCTCGTCATTCCGATGATCTTTTTTTTCCGATTTCATATCGGAATGATAACGGTATGGAAATGAAACGATACGCAGACCCTTAGCATAAAGGTTTCACAACCAAAAGGATCAATTTATTGTTTGAATTATCGAGTAAAAATTTATTGTATTACTCGAGTAAAAATCAATTGTTTGAATTATCGAGTAAAAATTTATTGTTTGAATTATTCGAGTAAAAACTTGAGTTCTGTAATAGTACAATAACAAAAAATTTTTTTTTTTAAATTTGAATCAAAGGATTAAAATTTCAGATGATTCAAGATAAAAACGATTGCTTTTACTTACTTTTAAAGAGATGTCAATAAACTCCCCCTCACTGATAAACCCATCTTTATTCACATCAAGAATCTAAATAAAAATGTGAAAGAATGTATTTTAGTTACACTGCTTATAATGCATTATAATTAGCTCAAATGGTTGCAAATTACCTTGAATAATTCGTCAACGTGAAAATTTACTTCGGCATCGCTATTGTTTTTACTTTTTTGTAAAGCGTAAATTCCGGACGCGACCGTAAACAGTTCCTGAAACAAAACTTTTGAAACATGTACAACATTTCTTTTTCTAGGCAAGGGAAGAAGAAAGGGTTGGGGGAGGGAATTTGCACTTTAATAATGCTTACATCTCTTCCTATTAACCCATTTCCGTCTAAATCGTAAAGTCTAAAAGCCCAACGCAATTTATCTGCACATGTTCCGTGTAAGCATCTTGATAAGCCAATCACAAAATCCTAAGGTAAATTTTTAATAAATTTGAAGAGATTAAGACGAATCTGTAACATACAAATAAAATTTTTTGATATTTAATGTTTGAAGGATCCTGAAAAAAAAACTTTTAATTACCTCGAAGTTGAGCTTTCCTCTATTTGATCTATCGAACGAAGTAAAGAGCCGTTCTGCGTACACTGTTGGGTCTAAAGGGAATTAGGTTTAAAGCAATTAAAATATTTTTACGCGTTAATTAAATGTTATTATCTCTCAGTAGTTTTTCAACATTCTTAAGTTTACAAAGTTATTTTTTTTGTTTTTACACGATGACGCGATAAATTCTTTTTTTCAAATGTAACCGTTTGATTTTTTTCGAAACGATTTTCAAACCTCTACTCTTTTTTACATCTCTTTTTATCGGTGATTTTTTTAAAGTAGTTTAAAAAATTACTTTTAGGAGTTAGGAATTAATTTTGAACTTGATTTGAAAAATATTTACCCCCGTCTGGATAAAGTAAATATTGTATTGATATAAAGGTATTACGGTCAATTAATCCTGATGACCATTCCTAAAAAAAAATGTAAAATAGTGGACTACTTTTAAAACTGAAGAGAAAATACACACCACACCACCACCACACACACACACACATGCACGCACATACAAACACAAACAAACATAGAAAAGAAACAGGCTTACTGTTTTAAAGCCCCGGTACATTCTTTGTAGTTCCTCTTTTGTAAAATCAGTCTCTTCCAACAAACCTTCCAAACCGAGCGGAGGAAATTCAATGATTTCAACGTTTTCTAAACCTAAAATAATACTTAATGCAATCGCACATGCTTAAGGAAATTCCCGAAATCTCAAACAGGATTTTCTTACTTGATATTGCACTCATGGTTGATAATTTTCGAAGCCGATTGTCGTGTACGTAACGCCGAAAACAAGCTTCTAAAAAAGTAAATGTCTATGATGTCAAAATGAAGGGATGGAGTTTTTAGCGTTATAAGTTCGTTTAACTTTTTCAAAAAATTTAAAAAATCAAATTTTCGAAATAAAATTGCTGTTGGTGATGAAAACTGAATGTTGTTGTTTTTACTCACGAAATAAGTTACGGAACGATTTCCTCAAAGGGTGTAAACTGTTGGTCTTCTGATTATCTCTATCTACACTAGGTGTTTGAAGTCTATTTCTTGACTCTGACGCTCGCAACCCACCACAATTAGCTTAAATATATGGCATAAAAGCAGTATCAATGAAATAATTTGAATATTTTTAATCTTCACAATATTAGAGTTCTTAACAAAACAAACAAAGAAAGAGAAAAAAGATCTCGTTTGACAGCCAACTTTTTCATTTATTTTATTCTAAAAGGGTTTTATATACGATTTTTCTTACTAAATATATATAAATATACGTGTACTTTATTTAACGAAGCAAATTAAACAGGTTTTAAATTTCAGTTCAGCTTTTAAAATCAAGCTTCAGTTCGTCATGCAACATCCTTATTTTTTCTACTTTTTATTGTAGAACATGTTATTTTGTACCAATACCCAAATAACTTTTGGTCTTTGATATTCATTGCTTAATTAGAATTATGTATATTTATAGATGTCTTTTGTACGGTATCTATGAATTTTGAAGATTTATATCTTCAAAGTTCATATATACTCGTAGGTATGTATGGTTTAAATAACATTTATTATGTAAAGAAAAAAAAAAAAAAAAAAAAAATAAACTTTGATATACCTGATTGATCTGGAAGAAAACACCTGAAAAAAACCAAACCCATTTAGTGATTATTTTTCAACCTAAAGCAAGAATGTCTATCAAATGAGAAGCTGAAGTTTATTTTTAAAAATAGTAGCTTCGCATTAATGTATTTATTTATTTTTCTGGAAAATTAAAAATAAAAATTTATTTTCTTAATAACTGACGAAGCTTCATGTCAAAGGTTTCTCTTTGCAAACAAGTACGGCTTTCCACATCACAATATTTACCATGAAAAATAAATTAAAATTGGTAAAGAATGGAAAATTCTCTTTCTTATTGTAAAAAATTTGCATGGAAAACATTTTCATTTTCTTAGTTGTTTATAAATTCCATTCATTGTCATCTTTCCAGACAACGTACAAAAGAATAAATAATTTCACGACGATAAAAAAAAACGCAATGAATTTTTTTTTTTTTATTACAAACGACGTTGCAACGAGTTAAACAACAACGGGGAAATTGAAGAAAGAAATCGAAGAGCTATCAAATCTTCGAAAAACTAAATAAGTTTTTGGTTAAAAAAACGCTAATAAAACGTGATGTTTTTTCTATGTTTCTAAATAAAAACAGTTTACACTTTTTACTTTCCGTAGCTTAAGAACTTCAATGAAACCTCTTAATAAGGTGAACTGTCAGTAGCGTAAGTAACCCGTTAGAAGCGTAGCTTTTGCTAAAAAAATGTTTTTAACAAACTTAAGTCTCCTGAAAAGAAGTATCTAACGAGATTTTTCTTCATACAGCAACGACATTCACTAAAACTGTTTTATAAAACTTGTTTTTGAGAGAACGTTCAAATAAAATAATTTTTTACTTTCCAATTTTTTTTTTTTCCTTTTTTCTCTCATCTTGAGCTCCGATGGCAGGAGAGGGCGTCTAGTTCTTATTGACTTTCTCAGGTGTTTTTTGAAAAACCTACCATCAAGTTTTCCTCCTCTCGCCGATCGTCCCCAGTTTGTTTTACTTACATGGCGAGATTCGATGGATAAATACTTAAACCTCATTTAGGGTAAGAGTTGTATTGTTGCTTTGGGAAACATTTTAATAACCTTTTATAGAGGCCAGTATCTCTTTTATCTTTTATTTTATTTTCTGTCTCTTTTTTCTTGTTGAAAGAAAAATCAAGATGATGAATAGCTTTCGTATCTAAGCTCCCACTCACATCATCTGGACTTTTCCAAAATTAAAAACTATAATTTCTTCAAGTTTAGCTGAATTTTTTTGCCAGCTTACCCTTGTAATGGTTCTGAGGTTTATGATGAAGAGATTTGAGGTTTATGATGAAGTAGAGGTCTGAGGTTCTAAATTTCTATTCGTTCTCCTTAAATAAAAAGTTTAGCCCACTGCACAAGTTTTAATCAGCATAATGTTGAATTGTTTTTGACAACTTAAGCAATCTTTTAATGAGGTTGAAGTTGATCACTGCAGACATCAAAAGCCTCTGTGAGCAGTTAATTGCTCACAGAGGCTTTTCCCAGATAGGTCACATCTGCCGAAAGAGGAAGATTAGTGACTGGCTTTGGTGGCTGGTGCAAAGATGAAAAAGAGGATGCTTTGTGTCTTAGATGCCTCAAACCCTTCTCAAATTATTTTCCAGTTGCCAGTGAATTCAGTGTTCAAGCTAACATCCGTGGCACAAATGATTTTTCTAGAAAAAGAATTCAAGGGTCTTTTTTTACGTTTTTGTATAGCTTAAAATGCTTTTGTTTAGCAATATTTCTTTATATCTTTATAATTTTAATTTTTCCTAGAAATAATATTTTTTCCAGCACGTATTTTATTCTGGGATTTATTCAAAAATATTGAAAATTTCCAAATGTCGTCAATTATCAAAAAACTGAAACAATCACTAATTTGATTATTAAAAATATTTTTATCATAATATGAGCGGAAACTTTCAGTCTGTTTGCAGCATGTTTTATCGCTAATCGCAACTTTCTTTTGATTTGCAGCTCGGGTGGCGGTTACTTTTGGATCATTTATGTCCTTGTGCTCAGCCAGTATTGTCTTCAGTGCAATACTTGTTAAACAGAAAAGCACCAGTTATGATAATTTTCATCATAAATGTTTGCAGATGCAGAGACCAACTAATATGTAACAGTTGCTTGCCCTTGATTTTCATTGGTCTAAAATAACAATCAACTCTGTTCAACCGTTAAGAAAGTCATGATTAAGAGATTTTTTTTTCTTAACCTGCTTTTGAAGTAATGAAAGCTAATTTATTTGAAGTTTTTATATTTATTTATCTATATGTATTTTAAGTTGAGCATATAAAACTCTGCTCGGAAACAAATTGTAACTTAATTTACGACATGAATTTACGTCATGCCGGTTCATCATGCAGCTCCAAAAAAAAGTTGGTAATTTAATTCAAATAATTCTATCATAGTCATCAATCATATAAAATTTTATCTATGCTTTTCCCGTTATACGCCATGTTGTTGTGTTTTTTCATGAAAGTTTCCATTAGGTGGTAAACGCAGGCGAAGAACTCGCTGGGGCTTGGGGGCTCGAGTCCCATCCGGAAATTTGTCGCTGGGGCTTTGCCCCACCCGGGGAAATTCACCAAGTTTTCAAAAATATTTAAAAAATAAAAACCATTATATACTTAAACATTAACAAATATAACAATTTAAAACGATTGTAATATTTCCGCAAATACCTATGGTGATTTTCAAAAGTTTATATTATTTTTCGAATTTCAGAAATTCCACGCTTCTGATGAGTTTGAGACTCATTTGAGATCGGTAAAAACGTAATAAAAAGCAAATTTACGGAACTACATAAACTAAAAAGTTGCGTAAGTTAAACATTCGTTTAGTATTTTTTTTTCTTTGATAAATTTGGCAGCATTATTTGTATTAATTATTTAAAAGTTTTGAATTAAAAATCATTTGAATTAAAAAAAGGTAAGTTTTTGAAGAAATTTTTTAATTGTTCAATGGTACATTGACTTTTAAGTAATAAGTTGTACGATGTTGTAGAATGAAGAAGATTAGTGAATACCTTTCAAAAAAAGAAAATTTAATTGAAACAGTTGCATTATTTTCTGAATCTCAAAATGCTAATAACTTCCAAGACAATACTCATGAAAGTTTATCATTTGTTCAGTCAGATGATACAACTGATTCAACCGTTGTTGTTGAGTCGCCGTCTTTTACAGAGGAGTCTAGACCTTGTTGTTCAAGACAGTCATCTTTTCCATCAAAAAAGGGAAGAAAATTTAAACAAAGCTGGAATGAAAAACATAAATCGGTTTTACATGACTGCGAGAAAGAAAAAGTTTTTTGTTCTACCTGCATCAAAGCTACCCAAATGAAAATGCCTTTACCTCGTAGTTCAAGAGAAAAAGATTTGTACGAAGCTTTTATTTTAAAATTGGAAGAAACCGTCACAAACTTTTGGTTCTCACGAACGATCTGAACTCCGTAGGGCGTCTGTTAGTATGATCGCCTAAGCAACACTGGAAACAACATTTATCCAACAGCTTAATCATCACCAAAATAAAGAAATGATGGATAATCGTACGGCTTTATCAAAAATATTACAACACTTCTTTATTTGGTAATTCCTAAATTTCGTTTAAGAAAAATTTAGATTAACTATCAATCATTAAATTTATTTACTAGATAAATAAATGTTTCTTCTAAATGTATTAGGGAACGCAAGGCCTTTTCATTCGTGGAAAGGTTGAAAATAATTCAAACTTTCGCATGCTACTCAAACTACGAGCAGACGATTTTCTGAAACTGAAGAAATGGTTGAATCGTCCTGAAAAGCAAAAGTGGCTCTCGCCTGATATTGAAAACGAAATCCTACAAGACTTTGCTCATGCAACGCTTCGTAAGCTATGCGAAAGTATAAGGGAATCAGAATTCTATAGTTTGATCCGATGAAACAACGAATATGTCCACGAAAGAACAAGTTTCGATTTGCAATCGGCGTGTTAATGAAAAATTTAAAATTGAGGAGCTTTTAATGGGATTTTAGCAAACCGAGAACATCAAGAACTGTTTAATGGACGTTTTGTGTCGATTTAGCCTGTTGATTCAAAATTGTCGGGGCCAATGTTTTGACGGATCGTCTAACATGTCTGGAAGTATCTATGGATTGCAGACTTTAATGAGTGGGAAAGAAGGGCGGGCTTTTTATGTGCACTACCGCGCTCATGATCTCAATTTGGTAGCACAAGATTCTTTTGAAAATCAAACAGAGATCAGGAATATTATGAATTTAGTGTAATAATTCATCGTAGTTACCCGTGGATCTCAAAAACGATTGGCATGTTTCAATAAATTTCGAAATGTAGAGGATGTAGAAAGCGGAACATCACTGCGGCCATTTTGCCACACTTGATGGATCCTTAGAAAACCGTCCATTATATCTATTACGAGTAACTACTCCGCCATTATCAACAGGTTAGAGGATTTTGAAAATCATTTTGATAATTCAGCCAAAAATAAGTCAGAAGCAGCGGGTTATCTGTAATCTTTTTGTAAGTTTAAAACATTTTTAAAATTGGAAATTTTGCGCATGATCTTCACGTCAATCGAGGATGCTAATACAGCACTCCAAGGTAAATATTGTTTTTTTTCATAGTGTCTTTTTTTAAATATATCATTTTAAGCAAATTATAATGTTAGACCTTTATTGAAAATTATTTTTGGCATGCAGCTTAATTTTTGCAAAGCAAAAAATACCATCAACACGTTTAAGGAGGTGTTAAAAGAAGCCCTGAGTGATACTCTCTTCAAAGTCTTATGGGATGCAGCCGTTGTAGCAGAGATGCCACAGAAATGTAAAATTACATCAAAATTTACTGGAAGTGGAGTTTCATACTTTGCTACGACTCCAGAGGACCATTACCGCCAGCTTTTCTATGCATCTCTGGATTGTGTTATAACGGGACTTGCAACCCGTTTCAAACCGACTGAGACCACTTAGCATTTAGCAAATGTAGAAAAATTTCTCATTGGTCAGTGCTTGGAAGTTGGACTCGTTGAGGCTTTTTACAAAGATGACTTTGAAGATTATAGAAGGCTACAACTCCATCGCGACATATTTATAGATCATGCAAAATTCAAGAATATTCAACTAACTAATTTTGAATCAGTTTTGAAAAAGCTTGTAGACCGTGATGGTGTCGTTTCTCAATTAATTTCACTGATTCCCGAGTTTATGAAACTGGTAAAAATTTTACTATGTATGCCTGTCACCTCATGTACGTGTGAGCGCTCTTTTTCTTGTCTTCGTTGGCTAAAGACTTATTTGCGTTCTACAATGTCTCAGGAGCGATTGAATCATCTCGCAATTTTAAATTGCCATCGCGATATTGTCTACACTCTTGATCTTGATCATTTGATCGATGAGTTTATAATGCGTGCCTCCATACGCATGAACACATTTTAATTGAGAAAATAAATTACATTTTTATGCCTATTGAAAAAACTTTTTATTTCTTATTATAGATTTTCAACTCCTACAAAATAGTTTATGCCCCATCCGGGAAAACTAAAACTCTACGCCTATGGTGGTAAATAAATCTCGTGGAAGATTTGGAAGATTTGGATATTTGGAAGGTTGTATCTTTAGTTTAAAGATAAAAGTTATACCTTAATTCAAACAAGAAATTTATACCAAAAGAGTTTATAAGAATTAAATAAATCTGCAGATTAATTCTTTATAATAAAGAAAAAAGATAATACATTAAACTTAGCATAAATTAGATTTAATGTCTATCGGAGTTTGTTAAGTTTTGGGTTTGGTTTTGCCCTAAACCAAATCTTAACCCTGACCTTCGAATAAAATTAATTCAACTTTTAATAATTTAAATATACTTGATCATACAATAAATTTTACAAATTACATTTTTATTTTTGTTGAAAAAAACATTCTAAAAGATTTAAATCAGATTGTAGACATTTTTTACTACATAATTGATAATATATATTTTATATAATATTTTATATTACATTTTATACTTTATTTTATATCATATTTTATATTATATTTTATATTTTAGTTTATTTTATATTATATTATATTTTATATTATATTTTATATTATAGTTTATATCTTATTAAAAGTCTTAAACACAAAAATGCTGTTTAAAAGATGGTAGCTCATATTTTATTGCCACGGTATCCTTGCATGGGTCTTTGTGATTTCCCAGAAATCGGTAAATTACTTTACGAATGCATACCATGCTTCCCAACTGAAACATAAGTATCCACTTTGTAAACCAAACAAAAAAAAAAACAATCACTTTGTGATCCCCATTTAAGTTTACATAGTAGATTTTGATGGCTGTTTTACATATTTATAGTCTTCTTTAAATTTTATTGATATTGATTTAGTTAAAAATACTGAAATTATCATTCTAAACAAAAAACTTTGACAAATTTTTAAATTAAAGCTAAGACATTTTGAAATATTTTTTTACGAGATTTATCAAAAAGGCATTATTAACGAGACTTTAATGAGTAGCAATAAACGAGTCATTATCCAAGAACTATTATCAACGAGTCATTATTGATAAAACATCAACGAGACTCTTAAAGCCTAAAATACGAAGCACTTCTTGTTATTTTCTGCGAGACTCTTAAAGCCGAAACACTTCATGTTATTTTCTGAACGTGAATCAGCATTCAGTAAAATAGAGAAAATAGGAAAGAAATTGATAAAAAATATTCTACATTATGCAAGTTACATTTATTGTTAGGGATAAAACTCTCAAAAACGGCATAAAATAAATTTATTTACATCGAGTCAATTTAATGAGAATGAAAACACCAAACTGGTGATCGAGACCAGTTTTAGGGCAAAAACAACTTCAACAAGTATGAAGAATTTTTTTTGAAGAAAGTGCTAAACCTCTGATTTATTCATCTGACATTGAAGATTAAACACGGATTAGTAGTCCAGAAGCCAGGTGCGAAGCTCTACATTTCTTAATTTATTAGAAAAATAAAAAACATACAATATCTTCCCCATAAAGTTTTTATTTACAATAAATCTGAAATAAATCAAGCAAAAATCTCTGTTTACAAAAAAAAAAAAGCATTTGAACTTTGATTACTAGTTTTACTCATTCCTGAATAAAATCAACAATTTTTGACGTGTATTACTGATCTTTTTAAATCGTAAATACTGATAATAAGTTTTTTAAAATATAAAATTACAATAAATAGTTATGAGGATTATAAATTGTTGCAAGTGGTTTGGGGAGCATTGATGGGAAAAAAAAAACCTGTCTCTACATCTTCTGTAATTTGCATTTATAAAATGTTAAAAAAAATTAAAATAAAAAATCAAACTGAATTTTTTTTAGCGCTTGATTACTTGTCCAATAAAAATCCCAACGCGGTTTTATTGTTGTTTTACCTCTGCAAAACCGCGGGTAAAACAGTAGTGATTACGTTTTTTGTCGTAGTAGATATTCCGTAATTTAAAAGATGATTACCATGGCTAATATTGTTATACCACAGAATTAACCACAGCAATAATCAGAGAGACAATTCATTCACCGCACCAAGCTCGATGATTTTATATTCAAATTTCAAGAACAGACTTAAAATGCTTTGTCTTGACTATTCATGTTTTCTTTTTTTAGCATTTTAACCAACTTTCTTATTTCCACCATCCACTTCATTTCCTTTATCATGCTTTGCAATTAAGATATTGATTCTCAACTATCAGTTTGATAATTCTAACTGGTCGCTTAAACTCAATACATTTCATCGATTTATTCTTTTGAATTAATTATCATTCTATCGATTTAGTACGGAGCGTTTTATTGTTTTACATAAGTATCTAAGCTTTATGTTGTTTTCGAAGCTCAAAATATGCGAGCCCATTAAAGCTATTGAATTCTTTATAAAAACCAACGGTTGATTCAATATCCATATGATCACATATAATTGTTATTATTAATGGATTTTTATCTGTGGTTTTATTGTTTGCAATATCTGTCGTTTTCAAAATATTTAGAAAAACTCTTTACTTATTGATGATTCAATTTTTGGTTTTTAAACGGTTGCACTCTGTGAGTTTGGTTTTTATGAACACACGTTGTTGTTATAGTCCATATGAATACCTGTAGCTGCCATCGATGCTCTTGATACAACTCGCTGAATAATTGTAATCTTTCTTTGCGTGAGTTTTTTTTTATTTATGAAAGTCGTTTTCGTTAAAACGGTAACCACTACAGTACCCTGGGTTTGTCGTCAAAATCCATTTTTAATAAATCTTGAATTACATCACACTATACGTCAAAGTCTCCGATGAATGATTCACTTCGAAGATGAACCGGTCAAAAAAGAGATAATCTTTGAATCCTTTGAAAAAATTGGAAAAATAATTTTTACACATGAAACAAGCGGGGGTTTAGACAACGCAAAAACTTTATTTAAAGTTGAAATTTTTCCGAAAAATGAAAAAGCAGTTAATGAAGCAACACATGCCGAAAAAGAAAACATTTACATAAAAAGAGATTGCCAGAAAGATGTTCAGAAAGATGTAGCTATTGGCTCAGAAGAAGAATTTCTTTACATAGAGGAAGATGTAATCTGCATAGAGGAAGATATCGTTTATATTGAAGAAATAATTCACATAGAAGATATAACTTATATAGTAGAAGAAATAATTCACATAGAAAAAGTAGTCATTCTCATCGAAGAAGAAATAATTCATACCGAAGAAATAATAAACCATATCGAAGAAGAAGTAACTCATATCGAAGAAGATGTAATTCATATTGAAGAAGATATAATTCATATTGAAGAGCTAATCATTCCCATAGGAGAGAAATAAACTTTCATAGTAGAAGAAAGGCTCCCCATCCAGATAGAAAAAATATCGCTTTAATAAAACATGAATTATTACAAATAAAAAAAAAAAGAAAAAAAATTCAATTCAACGTAGAAACAGAATAAATAATGAAGTAAGAAACGCGTGGAATTTAATTCCCAAGAATAAACTCTTTTTTGTACTCAAACTAAAACAAAGATAAAAACTTAAATTTTATTTTGTTAAATGTCGCTTTTATGCGAAACTAGAACTTGTTTTTTTTTCTTGTCAAGTGAAAAAAAATTCTTAGCGGTTGTTTTCGTCGTTACTCTTTCTAAAAGTTTATAATAGCACTATGATAATGAACGATCGATTTCGTTAAAATGATTCGTGACGTTTGTTGTTTAGACCGTCTATCAGATAATTGATAAATTATCTAAATATTACATTTTGTAATTTTTTAAACGTAAAAAAAGACCAAAATACATGCGTATTTTACAATCTTTTGTCGAACAAATTTCCTTCGGCTGAAATACACGATGAAGTTAAATCGACCGTTTTTATGGACGAGAGAAAAATGTTCGTACAAACTGCCGTAACATAAGGGTAAGTTTACACAGAAGAGATTTACTTACGGAAACATGTGCTGCTTTCACGGTATCTTTGTTGATAATTTTTTGTTTATTTTTGATTGATAAATAATTTGTCGATGATAAATAAGAATATGTTGATTTCAAGATTTAGACATCATTTTAACAGCCGATTAAAGATGTCTAAGAAAACAGGTCTTTTAACTGTCAAACCTATTCACGCTTTGATATTGAAAGCATCTTTTTTGTATGTAATTGAACAATTTTATTGGCCAAATACCTTGGCTTTTAAAATTAGTTTCTTAAAAAGATGTGGTGGTTTTCTGTTTGCTTTTAAATAATATTTTGTAAAAAAACAGCGTACATGGGTTGACTTTGCACAACTGTTTTTCCTAATTAACATGGTAACTGCCGACGATATTGGATGATTCGTTATTATATTCACACTCTATTGAATCGGATCCTAAGTAATCTTTACTCAGAACTTCATTTCTAACCTGATGTGGTGGTATGATGAGAGATTTATTTTCCCTAATATGTCAAATTGTTACCTTGACAACATGAAGTGCAAAATGAGAATGTATAACGATTAATAACCTTGGAGATACTCAAAAACGAAGAATTTCTCCCCCCTCCCCGTCTTACGGTATGGTTTGTAATTTTCAAACTGCTTTTTAAAATGAGAAATGGTTCTGTCTTCTTTATTTTAAATGAATGGAAATTTCCATTGAACTAGATTTTTTTTCTTCTTTAGAAGCTTGCTAAATTGCAGTCAAACAGAAACCCAACACTTTTTGAAAAATGTTGCGCTTATTGGTCAAAACACTTAAAGGTTACGGAAAAAAAAGCAAAAACAAAAAACCCAACACTTCATCACATGTCATCCGTGTAAAAAACGAGTAAGCAAAGTATACTTCTTAAAGCATGCTTAATGTGTCCAGTGAAGGGGACTAAAAAAAAAAAATCAGACTTTAATGTTTATTCCACTTATGAAAGACCGATAGCAGCGGATTGACTTCAGCCGTTTTCATATCGTAACTTATTAGAAGAATAACAAAAGCATGAAAGAAATGTTTGAAAGCCTACAACGAGTGTTTGAGTTTTTAACGCATACAACACTCAGTCCCAGTCCATGAGAAGCTTTTAATAGTTGCTAACTTGAATAATTTCGAACTACACCAGTAACCTCACGAAAAAAGAATACAAGGAACATTTAGCGTAATAACGAAAGTATAAAAAATAAAAGTAAAAAACGATGTTTAACAATTATTTCACAAAATAGTCAAGATTGTTTAACAGGGTGTATATACATAAATATATAAATAGAAAAATCATGTTCAAAACTAAATTATAAAACCATTAAAAGAAATTAAAATACAATAAATAGTTTTAAATATAAATATTTTCAAAATTAAGAAGATTTTCAGAATGCATCTATTTCTTCTTCATACCTTCATCTTCCATGACTTGGTCAAGCATGGCACCAAATTCATCAGACTCAATAACATTATCCTTATTCTTGTCGAACTTTTGGAAATCATGAGCTATTTTGACAAACTTTTCTTTCAAGTGAGTGGGAACACGGTTCATAAATCGCTCAAACTCATTTCGTGATAACCCTTTCAATAAAATAATAGGGTCATTTTTGCACATTATTCCAAAACATTTTATCAAGAATTACAAATACATAAAGCATAAAATACCTTGATTTCCATCCAACATTTCAATATCTAGAGCAATTTTCTCAAGTAAAGATCTATCCATCGCTTTCATTTTCTCATTCAACTGAGAAAATATCATTTCTTGAAGTTTTTGGAATCCCTACAAAAGAAGCCACACAAACTGAAATCTATTTATTTAGCTAGTGCCAATCACTAGCAGCCTGTGAAAATCATTAGAAAAATTTTTTTTTGTTTTTTACTGACTCTATCAACAATCTTTATTGAATTTAACAACATTAAACTATTTAAGATGATGTCATATTTAAGATGATGTCATAAGATTTCAAGTCTCACATAAAAAAACCCATTTAAAAAAAAACAAGAAAAGTTAAAATCACATACACCAAGCTGCTCTTGAAGATCATCTCTCACTTTAGCTAACTTTTCGTTTTCACGGAGCAACTTTTGATAGAGTTCTTTAAACTTTTGTGCTTGTTCCTTGAGATCACTAATATTCGATGAAAGATCTTTGATCTTTTCTTGGTAAATATCATTTTGATGCTTGAGAGATTCATTGTTCTCCAAAAACTTTTTATTCTCAATACTGAGATTTTCTGCCTAATTGAGACACCAAACAAAGACATTGAGACACCAAACAAAGACAATGGATTGATAAAATGAAAGATGAAACATTTAAATTTAATATCAAATTATTTTTATCAATTTCAACTTTTCACCTCTTTCTTGAGTTTTTCAACAGTTTCAGCAAATTTTTTGTTTTCTATCACAACTTTATCCATTTCTGATTTTAAGGTTCCAATTTCATACATTAAGTCTTTATTATTTTGAGAAATTTTCTGATTTTCATCTGACAACTGTGATAAATTTTTACTTAACGCATCGTTATTCTTTGAAAATTTTTCTCTTTCTTCTGAAATCTTCTTCACGTCATTCTGAAGATGAAAGTAGATTGTAAATAAAAATATTTTATTAGAGATAAAAAAATCTTTAAAATTTAAAATATTTTTATTTACCTTGGTATTAAATTACAATAAAAATAAAAATAAAAAATACATTTGTAATAAATACAAAACAAATTTGCTATATGTATTATACATAGACATTTTACTATCAATGACCTAGAAAATGCAAATATGACCTAATAATGATATATCTTTAAAAAAAAAAAAAAGTTATGCTTACTGTTAACTGACCAACTTGTTGCTCAAGTTTTTTATTCGCGGCTGCAATTGTTTTGTTTAATTCTTCCAGTTTTTTTAAATCTAATTCCAATTTCTTCACATTGTCTGAGTACTTCTTATTACTGACTTCAAAATCTTTATTCAAACCAGAAATCTTTTTAATGTCATTTTGCAAGATAGTCAGTTCAGCTGTGAGAGATTTGTTACTTTTGGAGAACTCACTGTTTTCCACTTCCAATTGGTTAATTTCTCCGTTAAGTTGACGAACTTCTGTTATCAACTTTTCATTATTTTCTCGAAAATGTTGATTTTCCTCCTTCAATTTTTCATTGCTCTCCTTGAATTTTTTAGTTTCTTCTTCAAGGTTTTTCACGGAAGATTCCAATCTCTTTTTATTTTCTTCAAGTGAAGTTATCATGCTTTCTAATTTAATGTTGCTTTCTTCAACTCGACTCACATGATTCTTCAAGTTTTTATTATTTTCTTCAAACTGCTTATTTTCAGTTTTGAGGGTATTCACTGATGCCTCTAACTTCCTGTTACTTTCTTCAAACTTTTTGTTTTCAGTATCTAGCTTCTGTACCCAGGCCTCCAACATTCTATTATTCTCTTCAAAATTTTTATTTTCACTTTCCAGTTTATTCACTGAAAAAGCCAGCATTCTATTGTTTTCTTCAAACTTTCTATTTTCAACTTCCAATGTCATGACAGAGCTCTCTAACCTTTTATTATTATCTTCAAATTTTTTATTTTCACCTTCCAGCTTCATGACAGTGCCCTCTAACCTTTTGTTATTCTCTTCAAATTTTTTATTTTCTACTTCCAGTTTGCTGACAGATGCTTCTAGTTTTAAATTGCTTTCTTCAAATCTCTTGTTTTCAGCTTCTAACTTCTTATTATTTGTGAAGAACTTATCGTTTTCAGCAGATATTTTTTGGATTTGTTTGTTTAAAATGTTGATTTCATCTTGACTTTTTTTACTATCAGCTCTGGCTTTAAGTATTTCATTACCTATTTGATCAATTTTAGAACCTTTTGTCTCAAAATCAGGAGTAATAATAAGACTTACTGTGCCACTGCAACCTCCAAGCAAATCAATTCTCTGAAATAAACACAACTGTTGCTTAAAATATCTTAACTAAAAGAATGAATATTTCTAAATCAAAAAATATAAGGAACTCTTACAGAAACCATAAAAGATTTACCATAGTTAAGTATAAGTTGATTTAAGTTTTTTTTTTATTTTTAATTTTTGTTAATTTATTTTTTTTATTTTTATCTATTTTATTTTTATTTATTTTATTTTTATTTACTTTATTTTTATTTATTTTGTTTTTATTTTATTTTTATTTATTTTGTTTTTATTTTATTTTTATTCATTTTATTTTAATTTTATTTTTATTTATCTTATTTTAATTTATTTTATTTTTATTTTTTTTATTTTTATTTATTGTATTTTTATTTATTTAGTTATTCATTTTAATTTTATCAAGTGCATGTAAAAAAACATACCAGAAAATGTTGTAAAAGAAAATCGGTGCACAAAGTCCTTAAGCGATTTCTGTTTTATTTTCTTCTCAAACCAACTGTTATTTATAACTATTGGATTAATGTTATTTTGATCATTTCCTAAAACAAGTTGCATAATATTGACAGTGATGAACAGTTACATTTTAAGTTTTTTTTAGAGAATATGAGATGATCTAAAAGTTAAAATGCATTGAAACAGATTAAAAAGCAGTAAGCAATAAAGTGAAAGATGACTCCAGGATCAACAACAGAGAAATAGCAAAAAAGATAAATAATTCCTGAGATGCACTAAAAAGCTCTAAAAACATTAATTACAGATTCACAAAAAAAAATATTAAATACTTTTCTTAAATCTGAAAATAACAAATCTTGTCATTAGCCTACATTAGATATGAGAAAATAAATGCTTAAATAAAAAATTATAGTAACATCCAGGGCTGTGGAGTCGGAGCTCATTTTGGCTGGAGTTGGAGTCGGAAAATTTGTACCGACTCCGACTCCGGTTAAAAAAAAATCTTTCAAAGTTTCATAATTTTCATAAGAATTTTATAGATGTTATTCATTGAAATATTTTATGTTCTTCAGTCTAAAGCACAAGTATCAAACTCTAGCCCTCCAATTGTTACAAAACTACAAGTCCCAGGATGCTCTGAATATTGTAGGATATCCAGACACAATGGGAATTGTAGTTTGCAACAACTGGAGGACAAGGAGTTTGACATGTTATTTTTAGGCCTTTAAAACAGTGATAAGCAATAGGGTATTTTGCTGCTTATCACTGAGAATCATAAATCACCTCCCTTGCACTCTCCTCTACCTTCCCTTAAACTATATAACTTCATGATCCCCCAACTCCCAATTTAAATTGTCTGGCACTGTGCTACATATTTTTAGTAGAAAATAGGCGTGCCACCACCAAGCATCAAAGAGTTGCTCCTCAAACAGAAAGACTGTAAGTATTCAATTAACTTTGTTTCTCTGGAGAGAGAGAGTATAAGAAAATTAGTGATTGAAGAAACTGTTAAACAAAAAGAAGAACTTTATGAACCTCTCAAGGGATGCTTTGTGTTTCTTAACAGAGTGAACTATTTTGCTATCAATGGTTAATTCTTTTTTGAAAAAACTGAAGCAGTTACCAAGACATTGGCAGTAAAAGACACCAAAGCTAATCACACCAGCGAATTTCTCCAGGTCTTAGTAGAAAAGATTCTTTATGAATATGAACTTAAAGAAGAACAAATTCTTTCTGTCCGACTGACGATATTTCAAAAATGATTTTGACAAATTCATAATGTTATTAGCGACTGCATAAGAGTTTATTGCATAACAAGAGTTCAAAAAAGTTGTTTGTTCAGAAATTGTTTTCTAATAAATATTGTTTAAAGCACTAAGTGGTTGGATTATTTGTATCATAATGATGAAATAGCCAATGTTAACATTTTACTACAGTATATTTGTTGTTACAAATTGGTTACTTATGAAGGAGTCGGAGTCGGGAGTTGGAGTTGGTCCATGGTAAAATCAAGGAGCTGGAGTCGGAACAGCAGCTTACCGACTCCACAGCCCTGGTAATATCATACTTAGTTAAGTTTTACTAAAATATTATTGCTTCATTTATTAAAGAACTAAAAGTTAAAAATTAAATGAATTCTTACATCTTTTTAAAATTTTTATTTTAATTTAAACTTTTTAAATTTAGAGACACTTTCCGAATTCAAAATTAATTTTTTTTGTTAATAACTAAAACTTAATAACATCACATTAATTGCCAAACCCAAAACTAATATAAAGTGCTATGAGCACTTTTTAACATGATATTAAAATTGAACGCCTAAAATATTTAAATTGCAAGTAATGCAACATTGTAACACAAGTTTGAAATTTTAATTCATGAGTTAAAACTCAAGGACTTGTGTTCTGATGTCGCAAGTGAAGTAAGGAACTACAGCATAATTAAAAAGATGCGTATACCATAAAAGCATATCATACAATTATCAAAACTTATGTATAAAAATACTGACCTTCAATGTTTCTTGATTTTTCTTACAATCATCTATGGAGACAAATCCATGTCCCATAAAAACATCTTTTTTAAGCATATTTTTATCCCATATTGATATTGCAAGAGTGTCATAACCAGATGGCACATCAAACACAAATACTTCGTTCCAGTCAGGATTTAAGCTATTGGTGAAATGTTTAGTTTTCTGCTGCTTTCCAGCTATTTCTATCATACAATAAGGATCACTGGTTTGAAGCGTCTCCTTGTTGACTAATTTACGACCGTGCAAAACCTTTACTTTTAATTTGCCACTACATTCTTTTAAAAGACTTGCTACATCAATATCTGTAGCTTGTGAAGTAGTAGGCGATTTTTGAGCCAATGAGCTACTAGATCTGTGAGATTCATTCGGTTGTGTTTGTGAAGATAAGTAAAACCACATTGAGAATATATAAATACCAGACAGACAGTCTGAAAAAAAGGGGAAAAAGCAAAAACAGTTGTTTGGCTAGTACTTTTTTGCAAGTATGCCCGGTAATATGGATTCTACCTACCTACCTGCAATTACCTAATATGTATGTCAATAAGAAATCCTTAAAAAAAAAAAAATTTTTTAAATTTTACTTTTATTAACTAAATAGGCTCAAACTTAACTCTCTCACACAAAATTTACATCATTACATAGGGTTAATAAAGTTTAACAACCGGCGGGATAGTGACCACTGTGAACGCCCCGTTTTAAAGATGCATTTTTTAATTGCCGTGTGTCTTTAGCGGAACTGTCCACAAGAGAGATAAAAACATTATAGTGTAGCTGGGGGTTAACAAAAAAAGACAGTTAAAACGAGATGAAAGTTAATAAGATATTTAGAACTTTAGACCTTGCGTCAATCAAATAAACATCTGTGACCGGCTTAGAGAAAAGATACCATAAGTGCGGTCACTAAATAACGAAACAATCAGCAAAATACAACTTGAGATCAAGTTCTAGCTTTTTTCATTCTTTGATGTTTTTGCTTTGTATGAACTCTGAAAAATGTTTTGCACAATTTTTTAGGCAAATTTTAACTTATAACTATCTATTGCGTTTGAAGTTGTGGCTGATTATATTTTTCTACATTTTCAAACCCGTTTTTTCAAAAAATGCATGTTCAAATTGTAATTTTTGTAAATTTAATATCTGAGGAATTTGTAGGAATATCACAGTAAATTCTTTTACATTAACGCCAATGACTACAGTAAACATGTATGACACTCTTAACTACATCCTGCACTTTTAGTCCTTTTCCCCCAGCCAGTCACATATCAAGGATATAGTAAATACACACTGTATTTTACAGCGCTGTAAATCCAGACCTGTACAAATTTAATCCAATAGTATGTAAATACTCTCTGTAATTTCAGAATACAGACCAATTTTCTGTATTTTGTGCGTTGGGTGAAAAAAAACTACTTGGGTAAATTTTTAAAGTAAATACTCACAGTTATGAATTCGAACAATCAAAAGCAAAAAAAGTACGAAACAACGGTTAACAACGTTATCTACATAGGTGAGAGGCGGGTAGCGCAAGACGGCGGGTAACCCCGGACACTTAACACATAGCTGAAACTAAAGAATTTATTTAATCTTAAGTACCACAAAAACATACGTCTAATAAAACTGTGGCATATGGAAAACATTTGTTCTAATACGTCAAAGCAATCGGTTGGGAGTGCGAATTATTTTTTAGTACCATCAGAAGAACGACGTATCATAATATTTGATTTACTTATTGCTGTATCTAGTTTTATTTATATATATTAATTTTTTATCAATTTGTGATCAAATTTAATTTACAATGTTTCTTAAAAAAAATATTTTCGTTATTTTTTAAATATTTTTACTTAAACAGTTATTTGTAAATGAGGTATGATCAGGGTGGTACCGGATACATGTTTGGAGGGTACCTCCGGACAACTTTTCACATAATGAAAATTTACGAATTTTTTACATTATGAAAACTTAAAACTATTTTTACAAAAATGTTTCGCATATTCATAACTTTTATCATCCCACAACCCTTAATCTGAAAATAATCCCATAATCCTAAGAAATTAGGCACACAAAATGTCTGTGTGACATATAATTTAAGTTATGAATGAAATATATGCCCATTGGTAAAAAAAAAGAATTGAAGTTATGTATAAAGGTTGTTCCGGGGCTCCCCTCCAATTTTGAAAGATGTTGAGTTTCTTATAATTTATTTTAAGTTTTGTGCTTTTATTAAGTACCCTATCATTGTTTATTTGTATTTATTTCAATAAATGTTTCTACTTTCATTAAAATCTTTTTTTTAACTTTATTTTCCGTTTGCATATGAGTAATATCTCTGTTATTCTTAAGTGTCCAGGGCTACCCGCCCCTCCCCTACCATTAAGTTAAAATATTTGTAATAGTTTCCTAAATTAATCCCATGAAGCATAAAACTAAAATGGAAACAATTTTATTTGAAGAGTTTTAGATTATGAACGTTAAAAAGTTTGCTTAAGTTTTTTTTATTCATGTCTGTGTCCTATATCCACAAATTCAGGAGTGTAAGTGGAAATGGTAAACTGCAGCAACATTAGCTAATATGGAACTTATCCTAACTTTTAAGTCTGTGGTGCCCCTGATACCATCACATCAGATTTTACTTTTTTCAATGGCGGCTATGTAAATACAGAGTTACAAGCCAAATGAAGTCTGTAAAAAACTTCTGTAAAGCATCACTGCATTTACATATTTACAATTTTCGTAATTTCCACTTTTACGAATGTTCTGTAAAACAGTACAGAAACCTACAAACACAGTTCTGTAAAGTACTTTAGGATTGACCCCTTTTAAAGAATTTTTTGAAGATTTTTTTCAAGGAATTAAATTTTGTAACAAAAATTGTTTTCACATGCAAAGTACGCGCAATGCACATGTACGTACTCGAGCGCGCGTTAGGGGGCTTTAATCATTGTAAATACTATTTTGAATATATTATCGTTATATTAATACACGAACGCTCACATGTGCGCTAAAATCGCGAGTATATGCTAAAGGAGACTCAGACGCGTTATTAATTGTCTTAAATTGTATTATCTTACTTGTATTTAATTAATATTATCTAATTATCTTAAGTTGTATTAAAGACATATGTCTTTAATGCGTAAAAAATGTACTGCAATACAAAATTTGACAAAGTACAATGAATTAAATGCTTTTCACAACTTAAATCACCAACAAATTCAATACTTCTGGAAGCAAAGCTCTTTCCAGACTCCTATATTTTACAAATGAGATGCTTGAGATTTTTGGATTTGATCAAAAAGGAGTTGATCTTATCATTCAGTGTTACTTCTTGTATTTAGGATTTGCTTGTTTAGAATTTCCTTGATTGGTGCGCTGAAAAGATTTCTTGTTTCAACTCTTCGGTAAACTTATGACTATCAAATTTTTGCTTAAAAAAAACTTTAAATTATGATAATAAAAACTCTTATCTTTTGAGTTTTATCTATTTAACATGTAAGCTACAAATGATAAAGAAATAATAAGTAATTAGAAAAACGCAACAAATATACATCAATTTTTCTCCATATCTACAGATTTATTTTATCCAGTGAAAATTTTATCTTACTCGATAGGTCGGCACCGAAATATAATATTGAAGTGATGAAGATATATAATCTTACTTTCGTATAAAACAACGATTTCGAACGTTTTATCATCAGGCATAGAGAAAAATCAATGTAATCTTGCAGTGGTTTTTTAAATTCACTTTTTTTGTTTGTAAAAGTTGTTCAATTCTTTTGTATATTGTGTATTTTGTTAAAAGATTTTTCATCCAGTTATAAATATTAATCGTAAACAACAAGTATTTCTATTTATAAATGCCGAATGTGAAATATAATTTATGCAAATAATTATGTGTAAGGAAGACCGGGGGAAGTTGCAACACAATGTAAGGTACTTTTTACCATTAAATTTAAAAATTTCATTAACCGATTGTATCTAATACAAAATTTTTCAAGTGATTGAAAATAATTAACAGTAAAGCGAGAAAAACTATCAAATTCATTGCGCATGCGCCGAATTAATGAGATAATGGTCAAAAAAGATTTTAAAACAACCAGTTCTGTTTCCTAAAATACTCAGGAAATTTTAAATGAAATTGTCATGGTACAATAATAAAATAAAAAAAAAGCAATGTGAACCAAAGTAGGACACTAATCCTGCGTTCAGTTAAAAAGCATTTATGATAAGAGTCACATTTTAGGTCTTCAAAGATGACCTAAGATTACCTCCCAAAAATAGATTTTACTAAATGTAAATATCTGATTAAGGTTGTAGTTACACTCATTCTAAAACTTCTGGGAAAATATTAAAACGCTTTGTCGATGACATCTTGAGAATTTTGTGAAACGATGAGCATAAAAAAGGAATTTTTCAGTTTTTCAAAAAATGCAAATAACGTAAAATATTACTCAAATGCAGTAAAAAGATCCAGTTTTGCAGCTACAACCACCTTCAAGTAGTTTATTAACATTAACGAAACCTTTGCTTTTATCCCTTAAAAATGCTTACGTCGACATTTAAATTTCTTTATAATCTGTTTACATTTCAGAATACTTAGATAATTACTTTTTTTGCCAAGCCTTTATCCTTTATTAAACATATAACCTGATGGAATATTTAAATGACTAAAAACTTTTGTCAATCCATTATATCCATTATTAAAGTTGGTAATGGTAGAACTTACACCAGTTTGTAAAATTATTCTACTGCAATAAATTCTCTTTGGAGAACGAGACCAAAAAGGATATAGCTATATATTGGCATATTGAGTCAAACCATTTAAGCATTTATCAAGTAAAGCATCTTGACTTATTTCTTCCCTTATTAAATTTCATCCCTTACAGCAGCAGGTGGTGTGAGCTTTGAAGTATTTGTTTTATTTGCCTGTCACTTTTTCAAATTGCCATTTGCAGCAGCTATCTTTCGTACGAGGAGAAAATTTATGACGTTCTCATTCAGTAACCTTTTCTGAAAAGGGAAATAACGAAGCCCCAACTGCTTTTTTGATTGCATAAATATACTTAAACTTTAATGTATTACTTTTATAAATCAAAAGCAAAAAATATCTTTTGGGAAGTGTTCAATCATACTAAAGTTATTCTATAATTGGTCATACTAGCCATCAGACCAAAGTTATTCATTTGCAGCAAGTTAGTTTAAATTCCAGCAAACTAATTTAAAGTAATACAAGAAAAATGTCTCTCAACAACCGTTGCTATACAAGTTATCAAATTCAAACATTCATAAATGCCCAAAGTATATAAAGTTGTTTGATTTGGAGCTTAGATATTTTTTCGAGTTCCTCAAAAATATTTTTTGCCAATATTTCACTAAAATCAAAAAAAAAAAATTTTTTCAGTTTAATAATAAAAGAAATAAAAATTAAATTAATAATAAAGATCTTTTAGTGACATAAATCCATCGTTGATATAAAACTTATCCAGCGATAGTAAGAATTAAATGAAAAAAAGATGTTGCAACTAACCGCTCATCAATGTATTGACCTTAAATACTTTATGACGTGAACCGATTTTGTTATTAATTTTATGATGTGAACCTAAACTATCCTTATTACAGTTACCCAAGATTTAATATGGACGACCTATCAGGACAAAGCCCTAAGGGTGCTTATCATCAAAATTTTATACAAGTTGATTAATGTTTTAAATACACCCCTGCAATTTACATGTTACAATAATGTAACTATTTCAACAGATGAAGCTATTAGTTTTGTTTTAAAAATGCGAAGCCATGTAGGCACTGTGAGGGTGGTGTTTTTTTTTTATATTTCTGCTTATTTATTTAATTTTATTTTAATGTTTGTTTAACGTTTAACGTTTAGTTTGTTATTTAGTTTAGCTGATGAAGGTAAGGGGAAGGTTTGGGTTAAGGTTTGTTTGGATTAGGTATATGGAGGTTGGGAACGAGGTTAGTGGTCTTGGAAGTGCTTGGTTAGGTAAGAGGCGAGGTTTAGGGATAGTTTGGTTAGGAATGGGAAAGGTTTCATCTAAAAGGACTAAACTTATAATTGCCGTCCTTAGTATATTCTATAGTATAATAAAACTCAACAAATGTTCTACTAAAGTGTAATGGTAGCACTCTTACTCTTATAACTTTTATATAATACAAATAATATTCTCTTACGCTTCTTGCAGTGTTCAATACTGTTTATTTCAATTACTCCTCTTTCTTTTATATCTTCTTTTATTACAAATATCTCTTCTTTAATTAAATCTTCTGGTTATTCTCCTACAATCAATATTAAAATCTTCTTTTCTTCTTTTATTCAACTGCTTATTAAACTGTTTATTCATCAAAATACTCTTCTTACCACAAAATTCTTTTTCTTCTTTAAAATCCTCTTTAAATCTCTTAAAACTCTTTTCTCATAAAAATCTTCTTTTAAATCTCTTCTTCAAAAACTCTTTCTCTTCTCCCAAAAACTGTCAGATTCTCTCTTTTTTGAGCTTTTATAGTTTTTGCTTGTTTTCCTGTTGTGATATCTTTTCATTTATTTATATGGCAGGTTGATGAGTCTTCATCTTTACGTCTTTTCTCAGTTGTGTTTAACTTTTCTTCTTTCCGTTTTATCGTCTACTTACGTGATAGATTGATGAATCATCGTGTATACGTCTTTTCTGATCGTTGTTTTTGACTTTTCTAATTGTCGCTTTATCGTTTACGAGTCTCCACGTTTACATCTTTTCTCAGTTGTTGTTTTTAACTTAATTCTTTTTGCTTTATCATTTATTTATGTGAAGAGTGGACGAGTCATCTTGTATGTGTCTATTCCGATCGTTGTTTTTAGCTTTTCTTATTATCGCTTTATCATTTACGCATCTTCGTGTTTACGTTTTTCCACAGTTGTATTTAACTTTTCTTCTAACGCTTTATCACTTATTTATGTGAAGAGTTGGTGAATCATCTTGTGTATGTTTTTCTATCGATCGTCGTTTTTATTTTAGTTTTCCCTCCTCACAGTACCAAGATATGATGCTTTGTTTGGCAAGACCAGTCCCTGTATATATTTTCATGATATAAATTTACTTTTTTCACAATGGGGATATTTATAATACACATTTCAGCGAGGCTGGGTTCACCTAGAGACATATGCTGCTGCTATACATGTTAAGAGAGGTTCCTAAAATACTGTTGGAACTCAATAATAACTAATAGATGGAGCTTTACAAGCAAAAACTCATACTGAAAAGTACTAAAGAATACTTTGTAATGGGCATAAAAGATAAAACTGAATTAAGTTCCAATCACTAGCTGCATCCAATAGTTTAACAGCAAATCTATGTGGTCCTGTTGATGAAAAACAACACAGGTGCATTTGCTATTTGAGAACATCGCGTAATGCCATCATTTCTTTATGTTACATTAATTTTTTTGTTTTTTGCAGATAGTTAAAAATGATAGATAATAAACAAACACAAGAAATGAAAAGACATGCTGTAAGTGTAGCATTAAAGGCAGAGCGTACCGATTTACAAATCGAACAACTTTTTAAAGTCGCCCGATCTTTTGTTTTTAATGTTCGCAAGGAGTTAGAAGAAAATGATGGTGATTGTAATTAAGCTGCTAAACGTAAATAGCACAAGCAACGGTCAGGCACGACTAGAACACCTGAATTTATTCATCAAGTTCAGAATATCGTTGAAGAGAGCCCCCAAAAGTCAATGAGGTCCATCGCAAAAGACCTGGGTGTTTCAGAAGCAGAATTCGAAGGACTGTTCATGAATATCTTCGCTACAAGTCTTGTGCGATGAGGAGAGGCCAGCTTATGCCGGAGACCACCAAAGCAAATCATTTGATAAGGTCCAAGAAGCTGTTAAACAAACTGAAACATCCTGCTAAGCAAGGCATGCTTAGGTTTTTTTCAGATGAGAAAAACATTGATCAAGATCAAAAAGTAAATAGAAGAAATGATAGATGGCTGTGTGATGACCCTTGCAAAGTTCCAACAGTTATGCGTACAAAATTTCCTGCAACTGTTACGGTTTTGGGGGTTGTTAGCAACGAAGGATATGTGATGCCATCGCACTTATTTCCGCAAGGACTAAGAGTCACTTCTTCTACTACTTATATTGAAGTCTTGGGTACTGTTGTTAAGCCTTGGATCGATAGAGTAAGAAACGGAATGCCCTTCATTTTTCAACAAGACTCTGCACCAACACAAAAGGTCAAAACACTCAGGAATGGTTGGCGGACCATTTTTACAATCACATCACTCCAAACTTGTGGCCTCCAAACTCTTCAGACTTGAATCCGTTGAATAATTATGTGTGGGGCGTCGTTGAGAAAGATGTTAATAAACACCCCCACAACACTAAAGATTCTCTAAAAGAGTCCATTTTCCGAGTAATGGACAACATAGATGAGGGCCATCTCAAACGCACTTGCAGTCGGTTTAGGTCTCGAATCGAAGCTGTTATTGAAGTAGAGGGAGATTTCATTGAATGAAATTATTAACAATAGTTTATCTTACTTTATCTACATAACTGACTTCGATTAAAAATATTTTCTATTTGACTTTTTATCATTTATAAAAAATTAAAAGTATGTTCTCAAATAGCTGATGCACCTTGTATTATTACCACGTGAAAGTGCTTGAAAGGTTTTACACTGAGCTCGCACCATGGGCATTAAAAATAGTTTCGATGGCTCCGCGCAAAATCGGACTATCTGCAATCTCCGCCAAAAACAAAATTGGCATATCTGCAATCTCCGCGTAAAACAAAATTGGACTATCTGCATTTTCCGCCAGCTTTATTTTTGAACTATCTGCATTCTCCGGGCGTTCAAAGTTTTTATTGCATGAAATTATGCGCCTTGTCAAAATGTGATTTCACTACAAATGGCAGATCTCATGAAATAAGTTGTTAATAAGAAGACAGTAATTGCATTATTTTCCATCTATTCCTGAGATATAAATCTGTTTAAGTTTTAACACAAAGTTTCACTTGCCACATTTGATTTTGTTTAGAAGTAATTATTTTAAATAGTTATATGACATATGGTATGTTAATGCAAATGAAAAATTTACAATATTTTTAGAACATCATTTTAGCGGCTAAAATAAGAACAGTCTGCATCTACTTTAATCTCAAGTCTGAACTTAGTAAGCGTATACACATCATGAATTGATCAAAGTGTAGCTGATCGCAAAACCAATTTTATGTATTCAAATTTAATTTGAAATTAAAATGCTGCTGGATTAAGAAAACGTTTTACAGTTTTACGAGGCTTATTCGAAACATTGTTTGGTGTTTTTCAAGTTTGTCTATTTTCAACAGAAAAAAAAAAAAGTAGTGTTACTGTGTTATCTATACTATATAGGTATACTATATAGCATATAGCAGTCAGTCATGTTTTGGTTAAATGTGAAAATAACAAGTTGGTTTGTTTAGCTTACAAAATTAATTAATTCAAGTGTATAATTGCTATCATCAAATAAAATATGTTAGATCTTAAAAATATGTTAGGACTACAAAATTATAGATGTTTTTAGATAAGTTGTGTTTGTATGTTAAATTATAATTTCTAAAGTTAAAAGTTACCTAAATGTGACTATAATTTAAATTCAAGTAATTAATATTGTCTATTACAAATGTGATAATTTATTATATTGGGTATACTGTAAAAGTAATAAAAGCCTGATATTCAGATCAATGTGCAAGTTAAGGATATGTTTATTTAAAACAGCAGTTTTTTGTTATTTTGTAATTATTCTTTTATAGAAAAAATACAGCTATTTTTGATTGTATCATAGTTATTACTATCATAGTAAAAAAATTACAACCCTTTTTTATATATCATTACATCCCAAAGTCTTGGATATAAAAAAATTATCAAACATAATTGGACCAAAATTGTTTGATCATCACTGCAGTTGAGGTGACATCTGATTAAACCAATGTTTAATGGTTTAGAGCTCAAATCCAACTGAACCTTAGGTTCAGTTTGATTTTGATCCTAATTATTGATAAACCAAGTTTAAGAAAAGTTGGAAACCATAATGTTTAATACTCATGCATGAGTTTTTAACTAGTTTGTGTTCAGTTAAGTGGCATCTCCAAAAAAGAATGGTTTTAAGTAGACAACAAAGAAAACTCCACATAGTTTGATTGCTTAATGAACAAAAATAGGTTAATAACAATAATTTTGTTAGTTACAATCTAGGTTACAATATATATATATATATATATATATATATATATATATATATATATATATATATATATATATATATATATATATATATTTATAAATGCGTGTGTATATATGTGTATATATAAACATATGTATGTATATATATATATATATATATATATATATATATATATATATATATATATATACATATATTTATATATATACATACATATATTTATATATACACGTATAGTATATATATATATACATACATATATTTATATATACACAAAATTATTGTGATATGTGTGTATATATATATATATTTATACATATATATATATATATATATATATATATATATATATATATATATATATATATATATATATATATATATATATAAATTAGCAAAAATACTTATCTAATTTTTTCTTTGACAGCTTGTTTTACCATCAGTAGGTTCATCAGGAAGTCTGATGAACCTAGTGATGGTGAAAGATAAGTTTATAAATATATAAGGTTAATATATAACATGTTAACTAATGATTAATTTGTTAACCTTCCTGATTACTTATTGATGGTGAAACAAGTTGTGGAAGAAAAAATTAGATAAGTGTTTTTACTAATTTATTACTGCTCTGCTCTTTAAGACCATTGAGCACTCTATTTATAGAATACACTAACATAGTTTATATATATATATATATATATATATACAGGGTGTCTGCCAATATTATAAGTTGGATTTCCCTAGCTTTTCCCTGATATTTACCTATTTCTCGTTTAGAAAAATGCTCTTCAACTGCAAAAATATAAACAATAATACAACCCACATTAAATATATCAAGAGAAGTTCATAAAACTATCTGCCAAATAAACTTTTAGATTACGTGAACTATATACAACTTATTTAAGTTATATAAGTTTGATAAAGACTCATCTTTCCTGATTTTTCTAAAATTTAACCTAATTTCTCTGATAATCCCCTGATTATTTTGAAGATATCCGAATTCCCTGGCATTTCCCTGATTTCGCAGACATCCTGTATATATTTATATGCAGATCTTGCGTATAAAGACCACTTAGCAACATTGCAACATAACATAACAAGAATTTAATTTGATCTAAACTTATTAGTCACAACAACAAGGCTAAATAAAATTGACAAAGTATGTATGATGAATTTAGCAATTAGTATGTAACATAACAATGTTTTGTTACATATGCTATATTATTATTAACAATAACATAAGTTATTTTTAACATATTTATCTTAACTAAAACTACTTGATTACTCACAAACTTAATCAAGTTATGATCAAGGTTTTGTGTTTAAATAATCGCTATTAATAAATGTTTAAATAATCGCTATTATTTAAAAAATTGTAGAATTTTATAAAAAACTTCAAATATTTAAAGAAACACCACCAAAAATTTATGCACCCGAAAAACGCAGATAGTCCAAAAATGTATCTGGCAAAAATGCAGATAGTCCAATTTTGTTTTACGCGGAGATTGCAGATATGCCAATTTTGTTTTTGGCGGAGATTGCAGATATGCCAATTTTGTTTTTGGCGGAGATTGCAGATATGCCAAATTTGTTTTCCGCGGAGATTGCAGATAGTCCGATTTTGCGCGGAGCCATCGGTTTGCTGTTTCCATTGCCGTTACAGTCAGCGTATTTACTTGTAAAGTCCCTAAAATATAAGGTGAAGAAAATATCATGGCGTTCGAGCAGATTGCTGAGTCAAATGGCAATGACAATCAAAATCAATATCAACCATTAAATAATTCCCAACCTGATATGAAACAAAAAATATACAATATTAAAAAGTCTGAAAATGACCAACGAGAATATTGTTTTTTTGTTCTAAATAACGAGTTACGAATTTTACTTGTAAGTGACAAAACAACCGAAAAAGCAGCTGCTTCAGTGGATGTTCATATTGGTAAGACAGATTAAAGATTAGATTCAGAATGCATACTTAACTTATATATATTTTTAGATGCGTTTATATATTGTCACAGTCATAACCTAACTGCCTAACCTTTTCTTAATTTTATATGGTTTTAACTGTTGCATTTTTCACATTATATTATAATAAACAATGTAATTACAATAATCATCTAACAGTAATAAACTTAACCATGAAATATAAATCAAATTAAAACAGGTTTTAAAAGTTTCTAATTTAATTTAGGTTTAATATATAATATGTTAAAATGCACAGGTATTAAATAAAAAAATGAATTTTTCATTTTATATATACTCAAAGGTGAAAAATTGGTGGGTGCAACTTTTTCATCTTTACATTTTAAACTCAAAAACAAACTGTAACTCAAAAAAGAATTGCAGCTCAAAAACAAACTGTAACCAATGATTAAAAATGCATATTAAGCCAAAATTTACTTTTAAAAATTACTGCTCAGACAACCATATCTTCTAGTAAACTATAAAATTTAAGCAATGTTATTAAAAACAACAACAACAACAACAAAGTCATGTCACTTGATTTTTAATTTATTCCAGACCATCATTTAAAGAGCTGTTAGTTTTTAGAACAGTCCCAAGGTGGCAAAATTACAAATCCACCTAGAGAATTTGCAAGATGCTATGTATAACTTTACTGTTATTAAGATATGTATTTAGGTAATGATGCTGACCCAGTTGATGTGCCAGGTATAGCTCACTTCTGTGAGCACATGCTGTTCCTTGGGACACACAAGGTTTGTTTTGGATTTTAAGCTTTCAGAAAAGTTTTAGTTTTTTAAATGTTTAAAAAGTTTCCTTCAAATTTTTCTCCTCTAAATGCATTCTTATTAATTTTACTTAATTTTAGTAATAACATTTAACTGTCTCTTTGAAAAACAACTTTTCATAATATTTTTCTACAGCATTCTGTAGTGAAACAGTTTATTTTTTAAAATTCATTTAAAAAATCCTTACCTATTTATAATAAGTTTGTAGTTCACAAAATTTTTCCCAATAGATAATTCTCCATTTGGTTTCTAAAATAATCCCTATGTAGACCTGACAAACAATATGGCAACAAACTAGCAGAGAACCAAAACTTATACTTATTTTCTCCTTTTTGGTAACCAGGAACATTATGGGCAGTTAAAAGATGCAAAACAAGCATGCTGTGGGCTGAGTTAATATATAATTGTTCTAAGTGGTACTTATAGAACTTATGCAAAATAAAATCTTATTTCAGTTATTATAACTTAAGAAGGAACCAAATTTAGTTAACTGCTTTTACAAATTGGAATGAATACTATCATAATGCACAATATCTAGAAGCCCAACATAATAGTCTGTTAGAAAGAATTTTTTGATTTAAATTTGTTCTATAACTCAAGCAGTCAGGATGTCTGTTACCTTGTATAAAAGTCATATATCTGAGTTTAGAAAAAAATATTGAGACAGAATAGCATGTCCTTTATGCCCTGTTTTGAAATGTTATTAAAACAAAAGATGGCTTTAAAATGTAGCTATCATACTTAATACTTACATCCTCACCTGCATTCAAATGTTTTAAGTTGGTTTGAAGCTTGTGTCTGTTTTTTACACCGCAGGACAACACAGTCCTGCTTAATTTGTAAAAGACTCGAATAAATGCAGTTTTTACATGCCTTAACAATCTTGCTTTCTCAAGCGATTTAATCTCAAGCAGCAATTATAAGTTTTTGTTATAAATTTTTTTTTTAATATTGGTTTATTTTTTTTTTCAAATTTATAAAAATGACGTAAGTGTATTTTTTTTTTAATTTAGTACCCTATTGAGAATGGATTTTTAGATGTAAGTAGTTTCTTTAGTTTTAAGAGTTGAGATTGTTTACTTCATTTTTGTTAAATATTATTTTTAATATTGTTAATGTGCTCTTCAAAGTTTCTTTCACAAAATGGTGGCTCCTCAAATGCTTGTACTTTAACCCAACATACAAATTATCATTTTGACGTAAAGGCTGACCAGTTTGAACAGGCTCTAGATAGGTATAATTGTGTTTTTATATCTTAGTTAATAGTATGAGGCCTGAAAAATGATACTGATATATAGTATATAGTGGATTTTATTTCATAGAGAAAAGGGATTTATGTAGATAAATAATGAGAGATTTCCCTGAACTTAAAGTTTATAATCATCAGTGTTTAAATATTTGCATCCTATCTCTTAGTAACTTGAAGGATGTTTTTAGTCTCCGGACCAAATTTTAGTTAAAGTGTTACTACATTTAAAAAGATATGATAAATAATATAATAATAGTAAATAAAAAGTATTTTTTGCTTACAAGATCAAAAGCATTACTTTTCACACTTAGACATGAAAAATAGTTTAACTTTTAATTAAAAGATTAGTGCTTTTTTTAAACTTCCCTAGAAGGAGGACTTAAATGTTGATATAAAATATAGTTTTCAATATTTACGTTTAGTTTTCTGCTTTTATTCAGGGTTTGCCTATACAGAATTACTTTGGATTGAATGTAAAAAATATTTTGGGTTTGACTGTTCAGAATAATAATTGTAAATAATAATACTGTGCATAACGGTATTGGATCATAGAGTATTATTTGGGGTTCCACTACACAGAATTATTTGGACTATAGAGAATTATTCTGATTTGAATGTATTGCATTATTAAAATTTAGTTGTATCAAAGTTAAGTTAAAAATTGAGGCATTTTGTTTTTGTATATCTTTTTTATTTATAAATATTACAAGGTTTGGGGTATGTATGCCTTTAAATTTCTGGCAGTAAGCTTCTCTAATTTTGTATTTGCTATTAATTTTTTAAAATATTAAAAACATGTCAATATAATGAATGTATCATAAATATTGATTTTTGGTTTATTTTTTATTTTACACAAGTTTTAAATTTTGCTGTTAAGTATTTTATAATCCCTAGGTTTGCACAGTTTTTTACCTGTCCACTTTTTAACAAGGATTCTACTGAAAGAGAGTTAAATGCTATTAATTCTGGTGGGTACATTTTTTTTATTTCTAGTTTTTAAATTTTAGAATTGAAAATAATAATGAAAAAATGATAGTAAGAATGAAAAACAAAATTGGATACGTAACTTTAAAATTTTGAAAAAATTTGAAAAAAATTTGTATTCTGTTTGATTTTTCTACAACAAATCGAAATATGGTTTTTTAACATTATTAGGTAATATTACACTTATAGAGTAAAGAAACTGGATAAAAGAACTCAAATATTGTACAAAAATAAGGGACATGTTTGTTATGAAGATTTTTATTAATGGCAAATTTTTTTTAATGATCTTTAACACAAAATTAAGTTCAAGAGCAAACAAAAAGAAAGCAGGTAAAAACCATGTTTATTCTGTCTCTTTATTACCCATGTCACGAGGGAAAAGCTAAGAACTCTTGATAACCTAAAGTGCTTAGTCCCAATTTTTTGCTGTGTTAACCTAGTCATCTAAATTCAACTTTAGTTTTTAAAAAACTAATGTTTATTAGAAAATATGGTTTCACTATAAAAAAGCTTCTTTTTTAAAATAAGATATTAAAAATATCATTTTAAAAGAATACTAACTGTAATTTAGTTATTGTTTTATGTGCTTATTTTATTTTGTTTTATTTCTTAAAAGTATAAAAGTTTTATTGTAAAATTTTTTTGCCTTTAGAATTTCAAAAAAACATCTTAAATGATGTGTACAGAATCTCTTATCTTGATAAGCAAACTTCAAAACCAGGCCATGCTTACACAAAATTTTCATGTGGTATGCTTTTGTTTTTGTTTGGTCATATTGGTCTTCTATGCTATCTGGTCAGCGCCTGGTTTTTGCAAATGCTTCTTAAGCATAATATCTAGTTGGTTATGTGAAGTCTTGATTATATTATAATAAGAAACAATATTACAAATCTGTAAAAAAAAAAAAAAAATACAAAAATGGTTTTCTTTGGTGCACAGTAAAAAATAACATACCCATTTAAACTGTAAATCTAAGTTTTGAGTTAAACTTATTCCTATCAGAAAGACTATTGGTTATATATAATTGTGGATTTTGGTTCGGTATCATAACCAGGTTTGTAACCATAGATACAACATAGTTTTACCATTATGTTAAATAAGTTTACTAAATTTGTTCTGTTTTTGAAAATGTATTGAGTGAATGTTTTGTTTTAATATTGCATTTGCTGAAAGTTAATGGCATCCCCTTAAAATATATGTGTTTTAAAGAAATTTCTCATGGCACGGATAGTATAGGAGACCATTGATCATTTTTACTTATAAAGTTGTTGTGATACCCCTTAAAATGCATATCAAAAATATTATTACAAAATTGTTCATAATAGCTTTACTAGTGCATTTTTGATACTTTTTCCTACTAAAAGTGTAATATCTTGTTGAATATTTTGCACGGATTTTTTACATTATTAGAAGAGTTTTATTTTAATTATTACATGCTACAGAAAAAGGCTGTTAAATTAAGATAATTTTTTTCCCTCCCCTTTTTTCCTTTTCTTATCCCCTTTTCTCATCTCCTTTTCTCATTCCCTTTTCTCATCCCCTTCAATCCCCATTTATATACCTCCATGTTATGTGTATGAGTTAATACAAGTTATTTTATTAAGTTTTTGTTTTTATTACATTATCAAAAGATTTTTAAAATGATCTCCTTTCTTGTTGTATATAGGCAATTTAGAAACTCTGAAGACAATCCCTACTGAAAAAAATATTGACATCAGAGATATGTTGTTAACTTTTCATGAGCACTATTATTCTGCAAACATTATGACACTAGCTATTGTAGGCAGAGGTTACTTGATTACACTTTTTTTCAGTTGAGCTAATTTTTTTAAGTAAGTTTTATTAAAACTCTATTGTTAAAACTTTATTGCTAACAAAAATCATTAGAAAAGTACTTTTGATTTTTCAAGAGTTAGCATTATTGACTTGCGCTCATTAGATAAAAACTTTTTAAATCCCAATGTGATTAGTAATCTGAAAATATGTTTTTTTCCCTCAGAAAGTTTAAATGATCTTGAAAAAATGGTAGTCTCCAAGTTTAAAGATGTTAAAAATAAAAATATTATTCTGAGTTATAACTATGAGCATCCCTATGGTAAAGAAGAGCTTGGGGTAAGTTTATTTTTTAAATTCCGGTAATTTAAATCTGCTAGAAGGCTGCTCTTATGCTTTCTTATCCTGTGAATAAATAGTACAAGAGATTGAGTATTTTTAACTAATAACTTCTTTCATTAAACTATGTATATCAATATTTTACTTCTTTCTATTTTCTTTCTTTAAGTTAAGATTTGATGTTGCAACAATCAAAGAAGACCAAACATTAGAACTTCGATTCCCTATACCTGATATGCATGATCATTATGAATCAAAGGTTTGAAAATTAAAAAACTGCTCATTAAAGATATCTTGTAAAATCTGTTTAAAGAAAAGTTGAATAGGAACTTTTTTCTAAAGCCTGATTATTATGTGTCTTGGTTGGTCGGCCATGAAGGAAGAGGAAGTTTATTGTCTTTGTTGAAACAAAAAGGTAAAGGATTTCTTACATGAAAAAGTTCCTGCAATAGACACCTTTTTTTTTTTAATGCTAGGGAAGTGTTCAGAGCTCTTGCTAAAGATCAACCTAAAGGTCTGACATTTAGAACAAAGTTTTAATTAACATTGTGCTATTTAAAATTAAATTCTTTAGAAAGAAGTTTAATGTCAATCAAGATTTCTATTAAGTTTGTAAAATAAAAAAACAAACCTTTTTTCTATCTGCAACAGTCAAAAATTGTCCTCAGTCTTAAAATTGTCATTTTAAGAAAAGTTTAACTTTCAGAACAAGTTGAAACAAAAAAAAATTTCGTTTGAATATGTTTTCTTAATTTTTGTTTTTTTTTTTGCAGAAAAGTGGATATATTTTTCTTAAATTATTTCTAAATTGTGTATTGAATAAAAGATGAAGAATTTTGGCTTGTCAAGTTCTTTCAAATTTTTAACTCAGTCATGAAACAAAGATTACCCATGAAATTAACAAAGAAGAAAAAAATTAGAGTCAAACCTAACAAGTCCTTTTTTGTTTTATTTTATTTTCTTCAATTTAAGAAGTCAATTACAAAATTAACAGTAAATGCAGAATATGACTTCACTTTAAAGTGAATAATTCAGTAAAAATGACTTGCAGAATGTTCCAGAAATTTTTAAAAAGTGTGGCCAAATTTTGTTTTTACGGTTGAAATTTCGGTAAAAGATCGATATTTTAATATTTTTTCACAGCATTTGATTGAATAAAACGTCGGTAACGTATAATAAGAAGCACTTTAAGGTGAATGATTCAGTAAAAATTTGTCATACTTTAGACCTTAGTAAAAGCTCTGAATACCCAGAAAAATGTTGTCATTGGTATTTTTAGATTGAAATTTTTACTAAAATTCTTCTTTAGCTTGGGTTCAAACATTAAATAGTGGGTCAAGTAGTACAACCGAAAGAGGTTTTCAATTTTTCATAATTAAAATGAGCTTAACAGAAGATGGTCTAAGTAAGTTGCTTTGTCTTAAATTTAGTTTAACATTTTGACATAAAATTTATTAATAACAATGAGTTTTGAAAAGAAGTTGTGTTTTTGTTTAAATCATCAATATTCATGTAAATTACAAGATAAATTTTTTTTTTTTTACTATTATCATTTATATGGTTTTATATTATCTGTTACTTTACTATTTGTTAAAGAAAAAAACACAAAGCTGTTAACTTACAAAATAGTAATTATATTATTATAATTACAAAATAGTAATTGTTATATTATTGTTACAATTATTGTTTCATTAGTTTACTTTTTATTAAAGAAAAAGCATATAGTTGTTCAATTACAAAATGAAATTTAATAAAATTAAAATTCAAAAATTTTTAAACAATTAAAAAATCAAATTAACTAATAGTTAGCTTACTGGAAATTTAAAAAAATAAATATTTCAATTGTAGAAATGTAATTGACATATTTTCATATGCATTGTATTTGTTACTATCAACCAATACACATTCAAATACAGTTTCAGTTTTTAAAACAAGTTCATATATTTTTTTCATTTGTCTGATGCAAATCTCAGAAACGCAATTTTGCTAATCTGCACCTTTTTTGATTTTTATGAGACTGGTATAATTGATTAGTTTGCATTTTTCATGGTAATTGATGCTTTTTTTAAAGTTATTTTTTTTAGTTTCTTTGTGTTAAATTAAACATGTACTATATGAAATAATATTTAGCATAATATTTAACACAATACTATATAAAAGAAATATTTAACATAAAAAGGTAAAAAGTAGATGATATAAATATTTCAAGTAATTTCAAGTGATACTGATTTGAAAAATGCCAATGTGAATATATTTTTTTAAACCAAACATTAATGATTGATGTATATGCTATTTTCAAATATCTCTGTATATATTTCTCTAAAGAAAAAGTTACTGCATTGAAGTTTAGCTATCAATTAAAGTCCTGTGTAAGAATTCAAATGTTGTAGGTTTCCAAAAAAAAAAAAAATTAAAACCCAACCCATTTTATTTTTATTAAATATTTATTAAATTATTTATATATATTTTATTAAATTATTATTATTAAATAAAACCCATTTTATTTTACTTTTGAATATCTATATTTTACTGGTCTTGTTTAAATATAATTCCTTTTTTCACACTCTTAGTTGAATGCTCAATCATGTCATCCTTTCTCCTCAAATTCTCTCTCTTTTTCTAACATGAACGGAAACATAACAGTAAAGCAAAGAATCTATAACTATAGAGCAAATAACTTTAAAAGGTTTTAAAGTTTTCTTAATGAACATAAAATTTCATAGAAGGCTTTTTTTTTCTTCCAGATAACATTACTGACATAATAACGACAGTATTTCAATATATCAATCTTTTAAAATCTGAGAATGCTCATGAATGGATATATCAAGAAATGAAGGTAAGTTTTAAAGTAGATCCAATTTTTAAAATTTGAAATAAATTACTTAATATATTTTTTTAATAAAAAAAAAACAACAAACAAACAGTAGAATTGACTTTTTAAAAAATTATAAACTTAAAAAGAGAATTATTTGATATAATTGTTTTGTAGTTAGTTACTTTGTATATCAAAAAAAAAAAAATTAAAAAAAATTTAATGTACAAATTTTGTTTAAAAACTGTTGTAGTGCATTTTAATACATTATGCTGCACAAATTTAATCAAAGTGGTAATTATACAGTGTTCTCTCAAAATCCATGTTTAACTGTTCTTTTGATGATTTTTAAATAACATCATCTTTTAGATGATGAGCGAAGTAAAATTCAAATTTAAAGATATAGAATGTCCAAGAAGTTATGTTAGAGAGTTATCTTTCCTAATGCAGGTAGTTCTTCTGTGAAAAAAGTTTTCTTTTGAAGTGACTTTTTTATAGATATGTGCGTTTAAGTTTTATTTTATATTTTTTTAGCTATACCCTCCAGATGATATATTGTATGGTTCATATGCAATGAACAAGTTTTGTCCAGATTTGATTAAAATATTTATTAATCTTTTAACTCCTGATAAATTCAGGTAGAAATTTTTTCTTTATCTATTTGTTTTTTTAGCAGTATTAAATAATTTATAAACAACATGATAAATATTTTTTTATTCTAAGGTATTTTGTGGGATCAAAGAGTTTCACAGGAAAGACGTTGTTGAAAGGAAATTACTATAATAGTGAGTATAACGTCACTAAAATAAGTGCAGATCAAATTAAGGTAGTTCATTAGTTATTATTTTTTAAAGAAAGTGCAATTTTGTTAATGGTACTTTATAAGTAATTTTTGTTCAAATATTTAACAGGAATGGGAAACTTGTGGTTTAAATCCTGAACTTCACCTTCCTGATAAAAATCCATTTATTCCAGACAGCTTAAAAATAAAAGTTACCAAGAAAGAAGTAACATCCCTTTTTTTTTTTTTTTTTTAATTGACAATAATAATTATGAAGTTTTAAAGAAAATGTAAAAATTAGATTAAAAAAAATTAATTAGTGCTTAATCTTCTTTTTCTCCACTTGTTGTTGAACTACTACAAACTAGAGATCATCAGTGGAGATCATTTTTGTAATCAAACTCAAGACTCAGGATTAAACTCTGCTCACAAAAATGGCAAATTCTGTGTCCTGTTATTCTTAGGTTCATCTATTCTACAATGTATTCTATCAATTGAAGAACATTTTTTTGCTGTCATTTTATTCTCTGTAATTTTATCTAATTTTATCTTGCTTCTGTTTTATGTCATTCACCAATAATGTAATCACCAATAATTGACTTTACTTGTTACGAACATAGAGCAAAAAAGTCCCTTTAAGTTTTTGCAGAACAATTTGATAAAACTGCTGAAATTTTCTTGAGTTTTCTTTTCTCAATTTTAGCCAAAGAGTGTTCCTTATATTATCAAGGTGAACGTTTTTCTTTTCTTTTTTAAAAATGCGCTTAATTAAATTTTGATTTATTAGCAATTAAATCTCTTGCTTAAAGGTAAGCATAGATTTGCATAGTACTAATAAATATTTTGATAAAACATTAAGCATATTTCATGTAACCAGTAACCAAATAAATAGGTGCAAATAATCCACTGCTATAATATTTAAAAAACAATTACTTGAATTTCTAAAAATATCCTGCAGAAAATGCAGGTTTTTGCAGTTGTATTATGATATTTTTAATGGAATTTTTTACTGTCAAAAACAGGAAAAATTGTTTATTATTTAAAACTTTTTAATACATCAGGATACAGAGATGATGCGCATTTGGTTTAAAGCTGATGATACTTATTTATTACCAAAAGCTATCATCAGTATTGCTATTAAAAGGTTAGCTTGTTTGCCAAGATTTATTTTTATACTTTGTTTTTGTGTTTTTATAAAGATAGAGTCTTAATAGTCTTAATATTGTTAGCTTGAGTTCTGGAGAT